>NC_037672.1:40856890-41156890 GCF_003255815.1 Theropithecus gelada
CCATGGCAATCTCTTTTGAATGAATGACGAGTTCAGACGAAGGGCCTTTTATTCAGTTTGCCCAGTTTCATTATTGTAGTTCATCATTCTTTAAATCCTTCAAGCCAGTCTTACAAATAAGCACCAAAAAATGAAAAATTACCAGCCCTGAAATGTTTTATTAGCTTGCATCTCCCCAAGGCTACACAATGTTATGCAAGTGAGAGACCATGAAATCAATAAAATCTTCTGGTTTTCTGCTGGCCAGTCGGAATGGCTATTGGCCCTGAGCACAAAAGTCCACAAGGACTGGTAAGGTCAATTTTGTGCTATTTTGGTTTGCATGGGCTGAATTTCAAAATTCAACAGGAAGCACCAGCAGATAGCAGATCCTTCGGCTTGGGATTTTTTTTGTTTCTCTTGTTTTACAGAAAGATCAGCCTCAGTGACAGTCACATGGTATGGAACAGATTCACCTGGCCCACTCTTTTTTAATAAATAAATGACATTAAAGAGTCTGGCAGTTCTGGGAGGCAGGGTTTTATGAGCTAATCACACCCCTGGGGAGAATTTGGTAGTGTGTAGTATAGTCTCACCCTAGGGGTGTGATTACGCTATAGTAGCCACACCCACCCGTCATGCTTTATTTCTTAACCAATAAATCACTACAAATGATGTGATCTGCACAGCCATATATCTCAGACCCCTCCTTGCACACACAAACAGCCCCCGCCGGTGAAACCAGTGGAGCAAAGTGATGCTCCCTGAATGGATATATCCCATCCTGCCCTTTGCGATAAAAATTTTAAAATAAGGGTGTGTCTTAGGTCTGCCTATTTTTTTCCTTTCTTCTACTGAGACATTAAAAAGAGACCCTGAGTTCCCCTTGCCACACATGGTCCCATCCCTTTGATTTCTCCCAGAAGAGTGCCCAGCTTGGCATTTGGTGGTATTTAGTTGGGCTCCTGCTAGATTGAAACATGAGTTTTTCCTGGGAATTCTGGTTATTTGTGATCCCTGGGTGAGCAAGGCGCAGGTTTTTGTGTTGTAGCTCTTTATCATGGCATTGCTGGGACTGGCGCACGTGCTCTTAAAGGTCTCTTTGGATAATCAGTGTCACTCCCATTGTACTTGGATTCCTCCAGCCTCATTTTCTTTCCCTCCCCATGTTCCATCTTCCTCAGTAAGGCATTCATTTGCTTTAACTTCACCTAGTCTAATTGACAGGATCCATTGTCATCTGCCTAAAACTTTTGTTCTTGTCGTCTTTATCCCTCTGAAGTGAGAATGCTATGCCCCACCCCCAACCTTTTTTTTTTTTTTTTTAAGATTTTTCTAGCCGATCCCATACAAGGCAACACTCTACATAAAAAGGCAATGGCTAACCAGAGACAAAGTAACTTACAGACCCCAGAAGCCAAGCAGGAGCTGCATTACAACCTGAAAAAGGGCCTGCACATCTGAGGCCTGGCACGGATCAAGAAAACATACCCATGAGGTGACAGAGTAGAGTTTTCTTGTTGGGTTTTGGCAAAGGGAAGAAATAAATATTTTTTGAACAGTGACATAACTGTACTTCTCCCACTTGAGACAAAACTTGAGAACTTGCTGCGAAGTCTGGGGGAGAAATTACATGAAGGAGGAGGATTCCACCTCTAATATCAGCCCTGGAAGGAAGTGATAATCCTGCCAGCATTAGCAGCCTGGACATCTGGAAAAACTTGACTCTTAATATCCAGAGCTGCCTTGGCTGTTCTGACCACAGCTTGCCACTCTGATCCTCTGATCTCTTGACAGTGGTTCTGATCCCACTGCCAGCGAGAAACAGTGCCTGCTGCATGTGAGGATGGGGGATACAGAGACGGCTTGGTAGACTGTCACTGGAAGATCATGAGATGGGATCTCCATATTTTATGGTTATCTAGAGAATGAATCTGATCTCAATTTATCAGGATTACTTAACCTCAGTGGCATGAGTTTTCTCGTAGGTGAGTTTGGAGCTAAGAAGGATCTCCATTAGCTTGACTAGTAAAAATATGTTGGTTAATGGATTCTACTAGACATTCACATTTAGACTGATTACTCTGTTATACTGTTATGAAGTACAAAAAATTTACCACCCATTCTCCGCCTCAGAAGCACACATCTGTGTTCAATAGCAATCACTATCAAGGAAGTTTCATTTGAGAGTTGCCTGGCATGCTGATTGATTCTTTTTTCTTTTTTCTTTCTTTTTTTTTTTTTTTTTTTTTTGAGATGGAGTCTCGCTCTTTCACCCAAGCTGGAGTGCAGTGGCATGATCTCAACTCACTGCAACCTCCACCTCCAGGGTTCAAGTGCTCTCCTGCCTCAGCCTCCCGAGTAGCTGGGATTTCAGGCACTCACCACCACGCCCAGCGAATTTTTGTTTTTTCAGTAGAGACGGGTTTCACCATGTTGGCCAAGCTGGTCTCAAACTCCTGGCCTCAGGTGATCTGCCTGCCTCGGCCTCCCAAAGCGTTGGGATTACAGGCATGAGCCACTGAGCCTGGCCAATGCTGATTGATTCTGCTCTACTTCCACAAAGACATGATGCAGTCAACCAGTATACTAGTTTTTTTGTTTGTTTGTTTGTTTTTTCTTTTTTTGTATCCAGTTTAGGGGGATTATTCATGCTGCATATTTCCCCCATGTCTGGAAAAGTAAGCCAATACCTGCATCTCTATTCATTCTCTTCAGTTTGACCCCTTCTCAGGCACCTTGTCCCCTAAACCCCTTACATTTTCCTGGCCATCCACCTCTTTGACCATCTTCCATTTTTTAAAGTCTTGTTTTTCTGTGATTGGTGCCTCCCTTCTTGGGGCTGCTAGTGTTCACTTGTGGAAGCAGAAAGGGTGCTGTGTTTGGAGTTGGGGGAACTGACTTTGAGTTCCAGATTCAGGCATAGTCACTGTGGCTAGAGTGGAAGAGGAAGAAATCTCCCATAGGACATTCTGATTTCATTAGACTGCTTTGGGGTCTGAGACTCAGTACTTTTTAAAACTCGCTGGGGCATTCTTATGAGCAGTGAAGGTTAGGAGCCTCTGTTCTATACTGATGCATTGAAGGAGCTCTTGGGGTCAGGGGCAATATGAGGCCAGGACCAGAAGAGTGGGAATGTACACTGGAAAAGGGAAAACATGCATGAGATCCAGTCCAGGCTCTAATATTCCAGCTTTGTGACTTTGGACCAGTCACATTATTTCTCTTGGGCTGCAGTTTTTTAAAACTTGGCAATGTGGAGATGACAATCTCTCTAGCACATGGGATTGGCATGAGTGTCAAACTAATACTATTACTACTAATAATAACTGCCATTCATTGCATTCTTATTCTGATTCTCAGGCACCCTCCAAGTGCTTTATGTGAATTATCTCATTTAACCCTTGCAAAATTCCATCTAAGGACGATCTTATGAGGAGACAGTGTGTTGCTAAGTCCTTTGTAATTGGTAAAACCTTGTGAATATATGATATCATGCTCCACATACTTTTGCAAAACTCCCTTATATATATATTGCCCAAGGATATATAAATGAAAAGTAGAGACAATAAGATTTATGACTGACTCTTTTAACACCCAGGTCATTGATCTTTCTGCTGTACTTCACTGGTTCCTGGATAATTGCAGATTGTGTAATAGTATGTTTGAACCCCACTGTTCCTTAGTTCCTTGCTAGGAAAAATCTAATCCACCAAATCAGCTTTACCAAGATGCAAAGAAGGTTCAGAGTTTAAAATGTCTGATTTTATTCTATCATGAAGTAGGGTTTCTGTATTCTGGCAGTGGGATGCATCTATTCTAAGGCTAAATGTCATTTCTTGGCATATGAAACAGTCATTTATTTATTTGGATGTGAGGTCCTTTAGATTTGCCAAGATATGGACCAGTAGTCCTGAACTTGGGGATGCATTTCTTAACTGAGAAACTCATAGTTCTGCTATTACAGGTACTGCTGCTTTTGCCATATTTTAGAGGAGGCAGGAATTATAAAATGCCCTTTGATGAACATCTATGTAATTGAAGACTTAATAATCCCTCTGATTGTTACTAGTTCGCTCGCATTTAAATCCTGTACTGTACAGTGAATTTAGCCTTGGTCCAGTTCACTTCATAGAGTGCCCCCAGGCCCCTCATTTATCTAGGTGGCCCTGAAACTGGATTGTAGATTAGTACTACCTTTTGCTTTATTCTGTCTCTTGACTGTCCATCTACCAGAAGGCAGGAACAAGGACTGGTTCTGCTATGTCATTGTATCTCTGTAAAAGTTTTATTGAAACTAAAACTAATTTAAAATGCTTTTTTTAAAAATTACAGATTTTATTTTTTCTGGGTGTTTCCCTCCTTGGTTTCAATGAGTGGACTGCCCCCTGGTGGACAAGAACTGTCAGCTCACATGAAAGCATGCTTTTGTTACTTCAGGCCACAGTCTGAATTATTTTTCTTCAGTTAATATGAATTATATTCCATGAACAATAAGAATTGAATTCATAATATGTCAAATTCAATAAAAAACAGAACTCTAATATTCCTCCAGATATTCTTGGAATACCCTCAATTATGAGGACAGGGTCATAATCTGTACAGTAAATTTCCATTTTTCTGGAATGGCTGGGGAATCGTGAATTCTAATTTGTAGGTTATCTCACAGTCACTGATATAACTTACATAGGCTAATCGTTTGCAAAGAATTAGTACACAGTGTGTAATGGAATACATGGACTGCTGAATGTCAGTTTCAGTAGTACTTGAAAATAATAGTGAATACTTACATAATACTAAGTGCATCAGGTACTTAAGTTCATTTAATTTCCCCTTTTCTATGAGATAGGCATGGTTACTATTGCTCTTGTGAAGATGAGGAAGCTGAGAACTGTCACACAGCTAGAAAATGGTAGAGCTGGAATTTAAACCCAGGTAATAAGTTTCCAGAGAGCATGCACTTCAACCCTATGATAAATGGCCTTGCTTATGAGTTACAGAACATTTCAGGATGCCACAGGATCTCTCTTCTGAGCACTGCTGTTCACCAATGTAGAAGTTGTAGGGCATTAGAATTAACCCTATGGCAGACCCAACCCCTTTCCCTTTCCACAACTTCCACTACCCTCATCACTGTGACACCTATCAGAGCATTGTATGTATTAGGGGTGCAGTAAATATCTCTTATCTATGAACTTGGATCATTCAAAGCCTTTTTTCCAGAAAATCTCAGCTCTCAGTTTATTTTTATTCATTTCTTTCTCACAAAATCATGGTGGATCCTACACAACCAAAATATGATTATTTAACTGTTTCATTCAGGATAACATATAAGATTCTTCACACATGCTAGACTCATATGTGGCATATCCAGACCAAAGCAAGCTTTACCCAGCTCAGTAAAGAAGACTACGTATCTGGTTTCATTCTTTTGAGAAAAAGTTTCTTTTTCATGCCAGGTGAACCACATCTACATTTCTGCATGTAACATGTTAAAGGATTTCTTTGACACTGGACTTAATGCAGGTCACTGCTGTGGTTTGGATATGGTCTGTCCCTACAAAGACTCATGTTGAAATTTGATCCTCAATTTCGCAGTGTTGGGAGGTGGGGCCTAGTGGGAGGTATTTAGGTCATAGGGACAGATCTCTCATACATAGATTAATACTCTCCCTTGAGGAGGTGAGTGAGTTCTTCAGGAAATGGATCAGTTTCCCCAACAGTGGATTGTTAAAAAGTGTATGGCTCCCTCTGTTTCTCTCTCTTGCTTCCTCTCTTGCCATGCAGTCTCTTTGCACACATACCTGCTCCCCTTCCACTTGCCACCATGAGTTGAAGCAGCTTGAGACCCTCACCAGATGCAACTGCCCAGTTTTGAACTTTCCAGCCACAAGAATAATGAACCAAATAAACCTCTTTTCTTTATAAATTACTCATCCTCGGGTATCCTGTTAGAGCAACACGAAACAGACTAAGACAGGCACAAAAAGTTTTACTGAAAACTGAACTCATAATCTAAGATGAGACCTTTACCACAAACTTGAATACCCTGTGGGTTTACCCTCTCAAAGGTGGCCGGGAAGCATGCCTAGCCCTGAAGTGCTCCTTTTCTGGGTGATCCATGCTGTCCTGGGTGATCCATAGGTGTCCCTTGCAGTTGGGATACTTGCTTCTAGTTTCAAGTCCTTTTGGACTTGCTTACTCACCCAGAGTCTGGCTTGCTGGCGCTACAGCTCTCTGACTCTCCCATCTGACTGCCAAGATTAATTCATCATCTTTGCAAGAGTCAAAAACTTCCTTTTGATAGGAAGAGCCACTTCCTATTTGGAGAAACAAAATCAGATGTCCTGTTACACAGAAACATGGGCTGTTGACATTCGCCATGTCACTTTGTTTAATCACTATGGCTGACACTGTGTGGGTTTCTGTGGCACAGTGGTCAGCACACAATAAGTAGTATACATGGTGTTGGCTGTTGAATGTACCTGGGAATACACCACGAGCCAATTTTGTTTCTATACAACCATTTTCCTGGGAATCAATGCAGTTCTTGGAGACTGCTTCAGGATACTACATACAAGCACACACTGCGCAATGTTTTTGAAGATATGAGGAGGAGGAAGCCGTGCCAGTGGCTCAAGAAGAATAACATGGTTTTAAAATACAGCCTAATGTGTCTAGTAACACAGGTGTGCTACTTTGTCTTAAAATTAAATATTAACATGGCCAGAAATCTTCCTGTTTATTCCTGCTTCTAATAAAGCCAACTTTATGTGGTGTTTGGTTGGTTTTAATAAATCTAGAACACAAAAAGAAAAACACTTCATCTGACAATACAACTTTAAAGCATCCCACTTTAGATACCTACAAAACGAAATTCTCGTAATTATCAAGCCTCAACTATCAACATAATTACTATGGGCTTTAATTAAGTTTCTTTTTTTTTCCACTAAAAAAAGAAAAAGAAAACTTACCATCTGCATTCACCCAGAAACATATGCATGGTTGAAATCAGACCGTCTGGGTGTTTTGGACACAAAAGAAACCTTTGACCACTTGGATTTGAGCATATGAGTGTCAAGAACCCCCAGAACAGAGCCAATCCCAAACGCGCTACAGTGTTTCCATTCAGAGGCCATCAATGTGCCTCTTTAACGGTTTTTCAGAATCCCAGGAAATTGTGATTACATGGCATTAGCTTTTCATTTTCTGAAGAATGGATGAAAAGCATGAAAGTCCTCTTAACAATGTGAAGAAAAGTATTTTTGGTTCTGGTATACTTCTGCTGTTTTCTGATAAACACTACACAGAAAATGCCTTTAAGATACCACACAATTATACATACAATTGTAGCTCAGTGGTGCCCGTGCTAGAGAGACTACAACCTTATCCAGGGAGAAAAAGACCCCCAAATGGCAATTGTTCTCACTGAACAGTCACTTAGTCAAGGATGGTATTCATTCTAGCAATATCATGAATTTATTTTCCTTTCTTTGTGAGATGCTCTTATGTTACCATGGAAGTAATCTTAATTCAGCATTTTTTTTTGGCAAGGTGGGGGTCAGCGGGGGTGATATTTCCAAGTAAATAACTGTAGGTTTTGTAAGTTTTGACTGGAAATTTAATTCATCTAGCTGATTCTGTATTTGCTGTATTGAGGAAGAAAGTACTTAATAGTCCATTGCGTGTACAAATTGTGAAAATAACGTTGGTCTGGTTGTATTTACATGTGGACCAACAGTATTTACCGAATGTCAATAAAAAGCACAAAGAGAGGACCACATTGTCAGTGAATTGAAGAATATTTATGTGAACCCTAAGATTCCTGCAAGATTCAGGTAAGAAACCAAAGTAGAAATCATGGAACATTTTATGGCAAGATAAGGATTGAGGCTATCACCACTCACACCATTATCCATTAACTGTATTGCGAGCTCATCAAATGATATTTAAGTCTCAGCAGAGACCTCAAAGGCTCTAAGCGTGTGCTTTTTGAATTTTAATGGTGCAAGAATTGCTTGGATAGGTGTTTATAAAAGATTCAGATTCTCAGATTTCCCTCAGAGATCGTTTTATTATATCTGGAGTGGGGCCCAGAAACCAGCATCTGAAAAAATATACCAGATGATTCTGCAGCAGTGGTCTGTGTCACTGTGTCACCCAGCCTGGAGTGTAGTGGCATGCCCACAGCTCACTGCAGCCTTGACCTCCTGGGCTCAAGTGATCCTCCCACCTCAGCCTCCCAAGTAGCTGGGACTACAGGCATGCACCACCATGCCCAGCTAATTTTCGTACTTTTTATAGAGATGGGTTTTCACCACGTTGCCTAGACTGGTCTTAATCTCCTGGGCTCAAGCGATCTGCCTGCCTCGGCCTCCCAAAGTGCTGGGATTACAGGTGTAAGTCACTGTGCCCAGCCTGTGGTTGACTCTTAAAGAAATTTTTTTAAAAGTACAGCTATCAACTAAAAATGAAAAAAAAAAAAAATTTAAAAAAGAAATATAACTTAGCCCTTTTTAATCCACTTGAAATACCCACCTAACCTTCAGATTGTCCCCGTCTGTTGAAGTACTTGTACTCATCTTTTTAAGATTAATTCATCCCCAGGTTTGGATAAATACACATCTTTCCTGTCTCCATAGTAATGTAGTTATAAATGACCACTCCAATGTCACCTAGCTGGGGGAGCAAAGGAAATGCATTGTGATAAAACCCTACCACAGCCACACATATCTTGAAACAACTCAAGTTAGAATGGACTGTCGTTGACCTTGATATCTGCTTATTTTGCAATGATGGGGAAAATGATGTGTGCTTTTTTTCTCCCCTCTTCACTCATTTTGCATATCCTGGCTTCTCAAAGTGTGGTCTGTGGACCAGTAGCATCAGTATCACCTGAGAGTTTCTTTGAAACTCTGTTTCAAAGTTTCTGTAAGTTTCAAAGAAACTGCCCAGAAGTTTCTGCCCTGCCCAGACCTACTGAATTACAATCTGCCTGTGAACAAGATCCCTTGTGATCCCTGTGTATATGAAAGATGGAGGTGGTGAACAACAGCCATTTTTAGAAAGGAATAAATGGGAGAGTATAGGTTTCCTTACAGCAAAGTTAAACATGCTGTATGTAACATCGAAATGAACAAGTTCTATGGACTAAGATAGACACTTTTTTTCCTTCTAAGATCATGTATTTGACATTACTACAAATGATCATTCTGGGCTCTATCCCCAACTTTTGCCCCTGAACCTGGGATAGCCTTATGGCTTGGGCTATCTCAGGATTCTTATTGCCATGACGGTATTTCACCATGGTTCGCTGCTCTACCTCTCCCAATTCCCCTCTTACCTCCCTCCCTCCAGACACAAAGTCTTACTCCAACAGACTTGATGAGTCTCTCCTATAAGCAAGGCCCTGGGAGAGGGGCTGGAAAGAGACAGATGCAAAAGAGGACCAAGAAGGACTCTGCCTGCTAGAAGAAATGTGACAATAAGAACAAAGATGGGGGCCAGGGACGGTGGCTCACGCCTATAATCCCAGCACTTTGGGAGGCCAACTTGGAAGGATCACTTGAGGTCAGGAGTTTGAGACCAGCCTGGGCAACATAGCAAGACCTCATCTCTATAAAAATGTTTTTTAAAAAATTATTATCCAGGCACGAAGGCACACACCAGTAGTCCCAGCTACTTGGGAGGTTGAGCCTTGAGCCCCGGAGTTCGAGGCTACAGTGAGCCATGATCATGCCACTGTTCTCCAGCCTGAGTTAAGAGTAAGATCGTGTCTCTAAAAAACGTGAGCCAAGATGGGACTTGAGAGGTGCCAGGGCCCATTGTTAGCACCTTACAAGTATTAACACAGTCCGTCTTCACAATAACTCTGTGGCATATGTAAAGTCACTAGCTGAACACCACACAACTGGAAAGGCCACCCAACTGGGAAGGGGCAGAGGGCTAGCTGCAAAGGCTGTATTCTAGATCACCATATAGGAAAAAGGGAGCAAGCTAGATGGTGACTGCTAGGGGAAGAGGAACACATGAAGCTCCCAAAAAACCCCCATCTCACAGTGTGTTAGTCTTCATATCAAGTGTGAAGCAAACACAGTTTCCAGCTTCCAAGTTCCACCTCTGCCTTGACTCCTGCACTCATTTCTCTTCAAAGGATCTACTGCCATTTCCACTGAGATTGGGTGTGTATAGAAACCACAGCAAGCGTGGAGAGCCAAGAGAGTAGTGCCCGTGAGGGAGCTGGGCCAAAATGAATCTACTTTGCAAATTAATTTCTAGGCTTCCTGAAGGAAATGGCATTCATCAAGCCATGCGGGTCATGCAGCTGGCTAAGGGGCAGAAGGCCCTCCAGGCAGTGGGCACAGTGCCACTCAAGGCATAGGACTGGACAATGCTAAGGCATACATAAAGTTGTGTTCAGCTGCTTGGAGGGGCAAGTGAGACAGAGCACAGGAAGAGCAGTAACCCTCTCAGAGGTGACTTGTTTTGCTGTGTTATACAATAGAGACAGCAAAAGTCTTAGGTTCATTTCTAATTCACATGCTTGTTCATCAAGGCATGGTAACTCAACTTATAGTTTAGCCAGTAAGGGAGACATATTTACCATTGTATTGGAATCGCCTTCACTGGTCGGAGGCACCTCCTACTTTGGAGCCTACCCTGGAATCTGAAAATGTCAGTTACCCACTCTCCCAGCTTCCCTTGCAGCTGGGACCAGAGATGCATCAGCATCACTGTCCGAGGAGAGTCCATGTAGAAGACAGCGGCAGCAGAGGTGGCAGATACATACAACTTGAAGAGCTGTCAGTGGCTGTGGTTTTAGTGCAAGTGTCCCCTGTTCTGTGTGAGTGGTGGGGGTTGTTCAAATTGTGTATCTGGACCCACTACAACAGCAGTGCTGGCTTCACAGGGCCAGTTTCAGAGCATGATCTGGGGCACACGCGTACACACGTGTACAGGTGCCTTCTGGCTGTATAGTCTCTAAGACTTCTTCTCCAGAAGAACCGTTCAATATTCTTTAATAAATTTCTTTTCTCTTTAAAACAGCCAGATTTGCTATATCTTGCTTGTAACTGAGAATCATGACTGATACTTTCAGTATATTAGAGAATAAAGTGCACACCCACAAGGACTTCAGAACTTAGCCCTTCCTTTTGTATACAGACTAGATGATCTTGCACAAGTAATTTTAATTTTTTTTTTTTTTTTTTGACAGAGTCTCACTCTGTTGCCCAGGCTGGAATGCAGTGGCGCAATCTCAGCTCACTGTAACCTCCGCCTCCTGAGTTCAAGCGATTCTCCTGCCTCAACCTCTGGTGTAGCTGGGATTACAGACATGTGCCATCACGCCCAGCTAATTTTTGTATTTTTTAGTAGAGACGGGGTTTCACCATGTTGGCCAGGCTGGTCTCGAACTCCTGACCTCAAGTGATCCACCCGCCTTGGCCTTCCAAAGTGCTAGGATTACAGGCGTGAGCCACCACACCCTGCATAATTTTTTTTTTTTTAATGTTGGTGTTGTCTTGATTTTCTAAATCATTTGATGATAATGTTTGGACCTTATTCTCTAGATTGTGCGGAGCTAGGACTGAAAGTGTGGGAACCTGTAGAAGAGCTGCAATAAGAAACATAAGGAAGATGAGGAGACCCTTGTATGAAATGACCCAAATCCAAGGTGTTTTCTCCCATGGGCCTTTCATGGAATGGTAAGAGGTAGAATAAAGGCCCCAATTATTTTGTTCTGTTATAAGAACACTGATTGCTAAACTCATATTCATTCAGGACTTTGGGGGGCTCCAAAATTTATCTACTCAAAATTAGCAGAATTGTATGGAGTGATGTGAACAGGGAGGTCCCAAACCAAAAGCAGCTGATTACATTTGTTATAGGTAAAACGAACTTCAGTGTGACAAAAAAGAATGCTCAAGACACTGATAATTGTTTTCCTTTAAGCTACGTTGCCAGCTAAACTGTACCAGCAGTATGCACCACCGTATTATTGCCATAATGATCCCAGAAGAGATAGACTTTACAATATGGTCCCACTCAGCCCGGTGGCTCATGCCTATAATCCCAGCATCTTGAGAGGCCAAGGCAGGTGGATCACTTGAGCCCAGGAGTTCAAGACCAGCCTGGGCAACACAGTGAGACTCTGTCTCTAGAAAAAATTCAAAAATTAGCCAGGCATGGTGCTGCAAACCTGTGATCCCAGCTACTCAGGAGGCTGATTCGGGAGGATCACTTGAGCCCAGAAGGTTGAGGCTGCAGTGAGCCATGATAGTGACTCTCTCCAACCTGGGCAATGGAGTGAGACCACGTCTCAATAAAATAAAATAAAATATCGTCCTAAATTTATAAATTTGAGAAATCATCAAATTCATTCCTATGAGGAAAATCATTATTTCAATGGAAATATTAAGTATTCAAACAACTTGACAGAACATACTGTAGAACAAGATTTATTTTTTTGTGTCCTCTACTATAATGTAAGCTCTGTGATACTAGGATCTTTTCTTGTATATTTCCATGCTGTGCTCCCAGCACATGGTAGGTGCTAAATCAAACTTGTCTCGAGAGAGGCGCTCATAACTCCCTTAGAATTTGTGAAGAAAAGTGTATTATATGTGGTCTTTTTTCCTGACCATATCTTTGCAGCACACTTTTACCAATGAGTATTTTTAGGTGGCAAAACAGGTTACTGTTTAGTCTCTATTCTCTTTCATTTCTACATAAATGAGTGCTGACTAACAAGTCTACCTCCGTTAGGTCTTGCTTATTCTACACATTACTTCTGCTTTTAGGACTTTCTGTTTTCGGCATTGAACAGAGGTTAGTTAGACATGAAGGAACTTGACGTGGACATTTTTGGATTTCTCCACATAAGTCAGTATAGAGTATGTTTTATTTGATGATGTGACAAGATGTAAAGAAGTGTTTTAAATCTGGAAAACAGTTTTAGTAAAGTATAAGGTTTTAGAAACCTCTATAAATCTCTAATATTCTCCCTCTATTTTAAGCAGTTGAAGAACTCTTGAAAGATAGCTCTCAGACTTTTCAGAGAGAGTTCCTTTCTTTTTCCTTTTTTTTTTTTTTTTTTTTTGAGAGAGGGTCTTGCTCAGTTGCCCAGGCTGAAATGAAGTGGTGCAATCACAGTTTACTGCAGCCTCAACGACCTCCTGGACTCAGGCAATCCTCCCATCTCAGCCTCCAGAGTAGCCTCCAGAGTACAGTCATGAGCCACCATACCTGGCTAATTTTTTTTGTATTTTTTGTAGAAACGAGGTTTTGCCATGTTGCCCAGGCTAGTCTCAAACTCCTGGACTCAAGCAATCCACCCACCTTGGCCTCTCAAAATATTGGGATTACAGGCACGAGCCACCATGCCTGGCCAAGAGTAGCTTCTATCTAAATTCTCAGTTTGCTTATGAATCTGCCATCCTCCATCTACTTTGCATAATTAATATCATATGCAATATTAATAATGTTCTTTCATATTGGGATTGGGAATGAGAATTTAATTTTAAACGTATTCCACAAATAATTTGATAGTTGCTTCCGTAAATGTCATTTTTAATGTACTTAAACTGTTTTCCCAACAACTCCTCTGGCAATAAGCCATACTATGTGGCAAAGGCTTTCTTTTTTTTTCTTGGATTAAATAAAACAACATATTTACTTTCGTCTGTTTGACTTTTAACAACTTATTGCTGTGACTCACTCTGCTAGCCTTGAATTTTAAAAATAAATAGTAGTTTCTGGTTATCTTTAGTTTTCTCACCATTTTTTAAAAAGAAAAAAAAGTGAATACAAACTTAATAAGAACATAAAGTGCCTCTAACTATTCTATTACATTGACATTCCAATTCCAGAAGACAGACAATTGTATTAGTTTTCCTGGGCTGTCCTAACAAGGTACTTCAAACTGGGTGGCTTAAAACAACAGAAATGTGTTGTGGTACAGTTCTGGAAGCTGGAAGTCTGAAATCAAGGTGTGGTCGGCAAGGCCATTTTACCCCAGTAGGGGAAAACCTGTAGGGAAATCGTTCTTTGCCTCTTCCTCACTCTGGTAGTTTGTCAGCAATCTTTGGCCTTCCTTGGCTGATGGACGCATCGCTCCAATCTTGATTTCCAGCCACCTTCCCATAAGCCCACCCTTCTTCAGTATAAGCTTGTCTTAACTAATTACGTGGGCAAAGATCCTATTTCAAATAATGACCCAATCTGAAATAATGGGAGTTAGCGGCTTCAACGTATCTTTCTTGAGGGGACGCAATTCAACCTATATTAACTATTTTGCTTTTAAAAATTAACTGTCCAGGCGCAGTGGCTCACGCCTGTAATCCCAGCACTTTGGGAGGCTGAGGCGGGCGGATCACAAGGTCAGGAGATCAGACCATCCTGGCTAACATGGTGAAACCCCGTCTCTAGTAAAAATAGAAAAAATTAGCCAGGCACGGTGGCGGGCGCCTGTAGTCCCAGCTACTCGGGAGGCTGAGGCAGGAGAATGGCGTGAATCCGGGAGGCGGAGTTTGCAGTGAGCCGAGATAGCGGCACTGCAGTCCGGCCTGGGCCAAAGAGCGAGACTTCCCTCTCAAAAAAATAAATAAAATAAAATAAAATAAAAATTAACAACTATTTGTATAGTATGGTTAATTCCAATTATATTATTAAAAGTATTTCTTGGCCAGGCACGGTGGCTCATAACCTGTAGTATCAGCACTTTGTAAGGCTGAGGTGTGTGGATCGCTTGAGCCCCAGCATTCAAGACCACCCTGGAAAACATGGCAAAACCCCACCTCTACAAAAAATACAAACATTAGCCAGATGTGGTGGCTCATGCCGATAGTCACAGCTATTCCAGAGGCTGAGAAGTAGGAGAATTGCTTGAGCCTGGGAGATCAAGGCTGTTGTGAGCCAGGATTGCACCATTGCACTCTAGCCTGGGTGACAGAGCAAATAAAAAGTATTTCTTAGAAGAAAAATTTGATCTAGCAGTTTGAGAGGAAAACTTGAATGTGGTTCAGCAAAACCATGAGAAGAGGCAGGTCATGTGAGTTTAGACACATCAAGAAGAGCAGAGGTTTAGGGAGCAAGTGGACATATTTCTCCCCCTTTTGTTTATGACCATGTCGTCATCTACAAACATCTGGAAGACACAAAAATCTGATACATGTGGGTTTCCTAATTGCTATGGACTGAATTGTGATCTCCTAAAATTTGTATGTTGAAGTCCTAACCCCCAATATGATAGTATTTGGAGATGAGGCTTTTGTGAGTAATTACATTTAGATGAGGTCCTGAGAGTGAAGGGACCTGGGATTAGGTGCTGATAAGAAGAGAACACCAGAGAGCTTGCTGTCTGTCTGTCTCTCTCTTCTGTGCGAAGACAGAGACAGAAGGTGACCGTCTGCAAACCAGGACGAGAAGCCTCACCAGACCCTGATCATACAGGCACCCAATCTTAGAATTTCAGCCTCAGAACTGCAAGAAAAAAGGTTTCTGCTGGCTAAGCCACCCAATTTATGGCATTTTGTTAAGGCAACTCAAACTGACTAAGACAAGGATGCAAAACCAGATTCAT
Organism: Theropithecus gelada; assembly: GCF_003255815.1. NCBI lineage: Eukaryota > Metazoa > Chordata > Mammalia > Primates > Cercopithecidae > Theropithecus > Theropithecus gelada. The sequence goes on from NC_037672.1 coordinate 40,872,450, forward strand.
TCAATAAAATCTTGCATTAAAATGTTGTTTTCAAATAACCAGGCAATGCAGATATCAGGGCCAAGAGTCAATTCTATGTGAATAATGGTGAGGGAAAGTGGTCCACAGGCTGGTCAGGGGTGCAGACGACAGAGGATTTTGCCTGCTGATCATGAGTACAATGACTTGGCAATATCTTTCCCCACCATACAGGAGATTTAGTCAAATCGTTGGTAATCCTTGTAGGGGATGACCTTGTAATAATAATGACAAACACACACAAGGCACTTACTGTGAACTAGATACTATTCCAAGCACTTTAAAAAACCTCAGCAACTCTGTGAAGTAGGTACTATGATTCTTCCCATTTTATAGATAGGAAATTGAAGCACAGATTAAATAATTTGCCCTGGTTGCAGCTAGGAAGTAATAGAACCCAAGTCCATGTTCGCAATTACTCTGCTATGCTGCCATAAAGTTTCATATTCAGGAATCAAACCACTAATCTCTAAGCAATAATGCACTTCCTTAATAATATGGTTCTTTTTGTAGTAATACAAAATTCTAGTATGTACTGACTTAGACCAGTGTGTGTGTGTGTGTGTGTGTGTGTGTGTGTGTCAGAAGTCCAAAGGTCAAAAAACACATATCACCAGAAATCATCATAATTGAAATACTCTGAAACACATCCAATTCCAGTGGAATTAATTTCCTCATAGCATCTTTACATTATTGTAAAGATAATTTGGACTTTGGTCCAAATGTTAAAAAAACATATAATTTTTACATTTAGACTTTGATATTCTGCACAGGCTTATGAACATACCCGCCTCCCTTTACAAAATGGTTAGAAGAAGAATTAAGTTAGAGCCAAATCGCTAAAATTTGACAAAAGATGAATACTGTAAATGTTTTAAGAAAAAGTTCATGTTCTTTTACAAACAATTTTGGATTATCCATATTAAGCAAATATCTCAGGGTAGATCATTGTTCCTTAGGATAATTGACTTAAGCCTTATTACTAGATGGCGTAAAATCCCAGAATTGACAACTGAACGTACCAGAAGCACAGAGTGATAAATTTTTCACAAACACTTTGAAATATTGATAAGTAGAAAATGTGCTACTTATCAGTGGTTATATTTTAGAATGTAGGTGTTCTATTTATGCTGTTTAACTATTGATAATGTCTCTTTATGTATGAGCTGATGTTTGTAAATGTGTGTATATTTATAAACATGTATTTGTGTGTATACATGTACACACATAGATTGTATATAAACATATTTATTACCATTCATGTCTCTTTTTGAAGGGGCTGAATTGTGTGCACACTTCCTGAACTTTTTTTTTTTAATATACTTTAAGTTCTGCAATACATGTGCAGAACATGCAGGATTGTTACCTAGGTATACACATGCCATAGTGGTTTGCTGCACCCATCAACCCATCATCGACATTAGGTACTTCTCCTAATGCTCTCCCTCCCCTAGCCCCACAATCCCTGACAGGCCCCGGTGTGTGACGTTCCCCTCCCTGTGTCCATGTGTTCTCATTGCTCAACTCCCACCTGTGAATGAGAACATGTGGTGTTTGGTTTTCTGTTCCTGTGTTAGTTTGCTGAGAATGATGATTTCCAGCTTCATCCATGTCCCTGCAAAGGACATGGATTCATCCTTTTTTATGGCTGCATAGTATTCCATGGTATATATGTGCCACATTTTCTTTAACCAGTCTATCATTGATGGGCATTTGCATTGGCTCCAAGTCTTTGCTATTGTGAACAGTGCTGCAATAAACATATGTGTGCATGTGTCTTTATAGCAGAATTATTTATAATCCTTTGGGTATATACTCAGTAATTGGAATCCTGGGTCAAATGATATTTCTCGTTCTAGGTCCTTGAGGAATCGCCACACTGTCTTCCAGATCCACAATGGTTGAACTAATTTACACTCCCACCAACAGTGTAAATGCGTTCCTATTTCTCCACATCCTCTCCAGCATCTGTTGTTTCCTGACTTTTTAGTGATTAGCATTCTAACTGGCATGAGATGGTATCTCATTGTGGTTTTGATTTGTATTTCTCTAATGACCAGTGATGATGAGCTTTTTAAAATATGTTTGTTGGCCACATAAATGTTTTCTTTTGAGAAGTATGCATTCATATCCTTTGCCCACTTTTTGATGGGGTTGTTTGTTTTTTTCTTGTAAATTTATTTAAGTTCCTTGTAGATTCTGGACATTAGCCCTTTGTCAGATGGATAGATTGCAAAAATTTTCTCCCATTCTGTAGGTTGCCTATTCACTCTGATGACAGCTTATTTTGCTGTGCAGAAGCTCTTTAGTTGAATTAGATCCCATTTGTTAATTTTGGCTTTTGTTGCCATTGCTTTTGGTGTTTTAGTCATAAAGTCTTTGCCCATGCCTATGTCCTGAATGGTATTGTCTAGGTTTTCTTCTAGAGTTTTTATGGTTTAGGTCTTACATTTAAGTCTTTAATCCATCTTGAGTTAATTTTTGTATAAGGTATAAGGAAGGGGTCCAGTTTCAGTTTTCTGCATATGGCTAGCCAATTTTCCCAACACCATTTATTAAATAGGGAATTCTTTCCCCATTGCTTGTTTTTGTCAGGTTTGCCAAAGATCAGATGGTTGTAAACGTGTGGCAATATTTCTGAGGTCTCTGTTCTTTTCCATTGGCCTATATCTCTGTTTGGTACCAGTACAATGCTGTTTTGGTTGCTGTAGCCTTGTAGTATAGTTTGAAGTCAGGTAGCGTGATGCCTCCAGCTTTGTTCTTTTTGCTTAGGATTGTCTTGGCTATACAGGCTCTTTTTTGGTTCCATATGAAACTTAAAGTAGTTTTTTCTAATTCTGTGAAGGAAGACAATGGTAACTTGATGGGGATAGCATTGAATCCATAAATTATTTTGGGCAGTATGGCCATTTTCATGATATGGATTCTTCCTATCCATAAGCATGAAATGTTTTTCCATTTTTTTGTGTCCTCTCTTATTTCCTTGAGTAGTGGTTTGTAATTCTACTTGAAGAGGTCCTTCACATCCCTTGTAAGTTGTATTCCTAGGTATTTTATTCTCTTTGTAGCAATTGTGAATAGGAGTTCACTCATGATTTGGCTCTCTGTTTGTCTGTTATTGGTGTATAGGAATGCTTATGATTTTTGCACATTGATTTTGTATCCTGAGACTTTGCTGAAGTTGCATATCAGCTTAAGGAGATTTTGGTCTGAGATGATGGGGTTTTCTAACTACACAATCATGTCATCTGCAGAGACAACTTGACTTCCTCTCTTCCTATTTGAATACCCTTTATTCTTTCTCTTGCCTGATTGCCCTGGCCAGAACTTCCAATACTGTGTTGAATAGGAGTGGTGAGAGAGAGCAACCTTGTCTTGTACTTGTTTTCAAGGGGAATGCTTCCAGCTTTTGCCCATTCAGTGTGATATTGGCTGTGGGTTTGTCATAAATAGCTCTTATTATGTTTCATCAATATCTAGTTTATTGAGAGTTTTTAGCTTGAAGGGGTTTTGAATTTTATCGAAGGCCTTTTGTGCATCTATTGAGATAATCATGTGGTTTTTGTTATTGGTTCTGTTTACGTGATGGGTTATGTTTATTGATTTGTGAATGTTGAACCAGTCTTCCATCCCAGGGATAAAGCCAACTTGATCATGGTGGATAAGATTTTTGATGTGCTGCTAGATTTGGTTTGCCAGTATTTCATTGAGGATTTTCACGTCAATGTTCATTAGGGATTTTGGCCTGAAATTTTCTTTTTTTGTTGTGTCTCTGCCAGGGATTGGTATCAGGATTATTCTAGCCTCATAAAATGAGTTAGGGAGGAGTCCATGTTTTTCTATTGTTTAGAATAGTTTCAGAAGGAATGGTACCAGCTCCTCTTTGTAATTCTGGTAGAATTCGGCTGTGAATTCATCTGGTTCTGGGCTTTTTTTGGTTGATAGGCTATTAATTTCTGTTTCAATTTCAGAACTTGTTATTGGTCTATTCAGGGATTCGACTTCTTCCTGGTTTAGTCTTGAGAGGGTGTATGTGTCCAGGAATTTATCCATTTCTTTTAGATTTTCTAGTTTATTTGTGTAAAGTGGTTTATAGTATTCTCTGATGGTGGTTTGTATTTCTGTGGGATCAGTGGTGACATCCCCTTTATCATTTTTTATTGTGTCTATATGATTCTTCGCTATTTTCTTCTTTATTAGTCTGGCTAGCGGTCTATCTATTTTGCTAATCTTTTCAAAAAACCAGCTCCTGGATTCATTGATTTTTTGAAGGGTTTTTCGTGTCTCTATCTCCTTCAATTTCACTCTGATCTCAGTTACTTTTGTGTTTTGCTACCTTTTGAATTTGTTTGCTCTTTCTTCTCCAGTTATTTTAATTGTGATGCTAGGGTGTTGATTTTAGATCTTTCCCACTTTCTCCTGTGGGTATTTAGTGCTATAAATTCCCCTCTAAACACTGCTTTAGCTGTGTCCCAGAGATTCTGGTACATGGTGTCTTTGTTCTCATTGGTTTCAAAGAACATACTTATTTGTGCCTTAATTTTATTATTTACCCAGTAGTCATTCAGGAGCAGGTTGTTCAGTTTCCATGTAATTGTATGGTTTTGACTGAGTTTCTTAATCCTGAGTTCTAATTTGATGGCACTGTGGTCTGAGAGACTGTTTGTTATGATTTCTGTTCTTTTGCAATTGCTGAGGAGTGTTTTACATCCAATTATGTCGTCAATTTTAGAATAAGTGCGATGTGGTGCTGAGAAGAATGCAAATTCTGTTGACTTGGGTTAGAGAGTTCTGTTGTTGTCTATTAGGTCCACTTGGTCCAGAGCTGAGTTCAAGTCCTGAATATCCTTGTTAATTTTCTGTCTCATTGATCTGTCTAATATTGACAGTGGAGTGTTAAAGTCTCCCACTATTACTGTGTGGGAGTCTAAGTCTCTTTGTAGGTCTCTAAGAACTTGCTTTATGAATCTGGGTGCTCCTGTATTGGGTGCATATATATTTAGGATAGTTAGCTCTTCTTGTTGCATTGATCACTTTACCATTATGTAATGCCCTTCTTTGTCTTTTTTGATCTTTGTTGGTTTAAAGTCTGTTTTATCAGAGACTAGGATTGCAACCCCTGCTTTTTTTTTTCTTTCCATTTGCTTGGTAAATATTCCTTCATCCTTTTATTTTGAGCTTACATGTGTCTTTGCATACGAGATGGGTCTCCTAAATATAGCACACCAATGGGTCTTGACTCTTTATCCAATTTGCCAGTCTGTGTCTTTTAATTGGGGCATTTAGCCCATTTACATTTAAGGTTAACATTGTTATGTGTTAGTTTGATCCTGTCATTATGATGCTAGCTGGTTATTTTGCCTATTAGTTGATGCAGTTTCTTCACAGTGTCAATGATCTTCACAATTTGGCATGTTTTTGCAGTGGCCGGTACTGGTTTTCCTTTCCATATTTAGTGCTTCCTTCAGGAGCTCTTGTAGGGCAGGCCTGGTGGTGACAAAATCTCTCAGTATTTGCTTATCTGTAAAGGATTTTATTTCTCCCTCACTTATGAAGCTTAGTTTGGCTGGATATGAAATTCTGGGTTAAAAATTCTTTTCTTTAAGAATGTTGGATATTGACCCCCACTCTTTTCTGGCTTGTAAGGTTTCTTCAGAGAGATCTACTGTTAGTCTCATGGGCTTCCCTTTGTGGATAACCTGACATTTCTCTCTGGATGCCCTTAACATTTTTCCCGTCATTTCAACCTTGGTGAATCTGATAATTATGTGTCTTGAGGTTGCTCTTCTCGTGGAGTATCCTTGTGGTGTTCTCTGTATTTCCTGAATTTGAATGTTGGCCTGTCTCGCTAGGTTGGGGAAGTTCTCCTGGAGTGTTTCCCAACTTGGTTCCATTCTCCCCGTCACTTTCAGGCAAATCAAACGAAGGTTTGGTCTTTTCACATAGTCCCATATTTCTTGGAGCCTTTGTTCATTCTTTTTCATTCTTTTTTCTCTAATCTTGTCTTCACACTTTATCTCATTAAGTTGATCTTCAATCTCTAATATCCTTTCTTCCACTTGATTGCTTAGGCTATTGATACTTGTGTATGCTTCACAAAGTTCTCGTGCTATGTTTTCCGGCTCCATCAGGTCATTTATGTTCTTCTCTAAACTGGTTATTTTAGTTAGCAATTTCTCTAACCTTTTTTCAAGGTTCTTAGCTTCCTTGCATTGGGTTAGAACATGCTCCTTTAGTTCAGAGGAGTTTATTATTACCCACCTGCTGAAGCCTACTTCTGTCAATTCATCAAACTCATTCTCTGTCCAGTTTTGTTCCCTTGCTGACAAGGAGTTGTGATTCTTTGGAGGAGAAGAGGTGTTCTGGTTTTTGGAATTTTCAGCATTTTTGCATCTTCGTGGATTTATCTAACTTTGGTCTTTGATGTTAGTGACCTGTGGATGGGGTTTTTTTGTGGACATCCTTTTTGTTGAGGTTGATGCTATTCCTTTATGTTTGTTAGTTTTCTTTCTAATAGTCAGGCCCCTCTGCTGCAGGCCTGCTGGAGTTTGCTGGAGGTCCACTCCAGACCCTGTTTGCCCAGGAAATCAACAGTGGAGGCTGAAGAACAGCAAAGATTACTGCCTGTTCCTTCCTCTGGAAGCTTCATCCCAGAGGGGCACCTGCCAGATGCCAGCTGGAGCTCTCCTGTATGAGGTGTCTGTTGACCCCTGCTGGGAGGCGTCTCCCCATCAGGAGGCATGGGGGTCAGGGACCCACTTGAGGAGGCAGTCTGTCCCTTAGCAGAGGTCGAGCGCTGTGCTTGGGAGATCCACTGCTCTCTTCAGAGCCAGCAGGCAGGAATGTTTAAGTCTGCTGAAGCTGCGCCCACAGCCTCCCCTTCCCCCAGGTGCTCTGTCCCAGGGAGATAGTAGTTTTATCTAGAAGCCCCTGACTGGGGCTGCTTGCCTTTCTTTCAGAGATGCCCTGCCCAGAGAGGAGGAATCTAGAGAGGCAATCTAGCTACAGTAGCTTTGCCGAGCTGCAGTAGGCTCCTCCCAGTTCAAACCTCCCAACAGCTTTGTTTACACTCTGAGGGGAAAACCACCTACTGAAGCCTCAGTAATGGCAGATGCCCCTCCCCCCCACCAAGGTCAAGCATCCGGGTCAACTTCAGACTGCTGTGCTGGTAGCGAGAATTTCAAGCCAGTGGATCTCAGCTTTCTGGGCTCCGTGGTGGTGGGATCCGCTGAGCTAGACCACTTGGCTCCCTGGCTTCAGCCCCCTTCCCTGGGGAGTGCAGGTTGCGTCTGGCTGGCATTCCAGGAGCCACTGGGGTGTGAAAAAAAAAACTGCTGCAGCTAGCTCAGTGTCTGCCCAAACGGCCTCCAAGTTTTGCACTTAAAATCCAGGGCCCTGGTGGCATAGGCACGCGACGGAATCTCCTGGTCTGTGGGTTGTGAAGACCATGGGAAAAGCATAGTATCTGGGTTGGAATGCACCATTCCTCATGGCACAGTCCCTCATGGCTTCCCTTGGCTAGGGGAAGGAGCTCCCCGACCCCTTGCACTTCCCAGTTGAGGTGACACCCCACCCTGCTTCGACTTACCCTCTGTGGGCTGCACCCACTGTCTAACCAATCCCAGTGAGATGGGCCACGTACCTCAGTTGGAAATGCAGGCCAGGCGTGGTGGCTAATGCCTGTAATCCCAACACTTTGAGAGGCTGAGGCAGGTGGATGACCTGAGGTCAGGAGTTCTAGACCAGCCTGGCCAACACATGGTGAAACCCCGTCTTTCCTAAAAATACAAAATTAGCCGGGCATCATGGCACATGCCTGTAATCCCAGCTACTTGGTAGGCTGAGGCAGGGTAATTGCTTGAACCTGGGAGGCAGAGTTTGCAGTGAGCCAAGATCATGCCACTGCACTCCAGCCTAGGCAACGAGAGCGAAACATCTCAAAAAAAAAAAAAAAAACGGAAATGCAGAAATCAGAAATCACCTACCTTCAGTGTTGATCTCGCTGGGAGGTGCAAACCAGAGCTGTTCCTATTTGGCTATCTTGCCAGCCACTCCTATGGTAGAATTTTTTTTTTTTTTTTTTTTTGAGACAGGCTCTTATTCTGTTGCCCAGGCTGGAGTGCAATAGAGCACTCATGGCTCACTGCAGCCTCCAACTCCTGGGCTCAAGTGATCCTCCCACCTCAGCCTCCCAAGTAGCTAGGACTACAGGCTCACACCACCATACCAGGCTAATTTTTTTTTTTTTTTTTTTTTTTTTTTTTGTGATAGAGACATGGTTTCATCATGTTGCCTAGGCTGGTCTTGAACTCTGTGGCTCAAGTGATCTGCAAAATGCTGGTACTACAGGCTTGAGCCACTGTGCCCAGCTTATTCGTGAACTTTTTAGATTATAATATAGTTAACAGAGTGCTAAATTACTGGAGATTGAAGAGTAACAGTGGAAAAAGAGCATTTGGTAATATCTTGATGTTGCTAGTTTTGCTTTAGGAATGTGTTTCCCTCATGAATTCCAGGAGCACAGGTGGTTGGAGGGGCTCTCTTGACAGTGATTTTATAGCTCACCATCAGATCACAGCATAAGACTGAAGGCTTGACTCATCTTTCTTCTCTTGTCCTTAGTTTGCCCATTTGTAAAAGAAGAGAGATTTTGCTGGAGGATATTTGAGGACTCTTTTATCTCTAACATCCTGTGAATTGCAAACATTATTAACTATTGTTACCTTTCATGAGAGCAGGTAGTTGAATCCAAATTGCATTCCATTTTCTAATTAAGGTGTTTCAGACTTCTGCGATTTTATATTAGACAAGAAATATATGGGACCCTCTTTTTCCTGACATGAGGGAATACAGCTGGTGTGGTAATTTGCATCTCTCTTGGGGACCTAGATATACTTTCACATCGTCTGGTTTCTTCTGAAGACTTGAGGTGTCTGAACGGGATAGTACTAAAGTCACTGTTAAGTCAAGCCCAGGCCAAGAAAAACTTCCTTTGTATCTGCAAAATAAAACACACAATGTTGTAATACTAAAGATTTTTAAGCCTACTCTATTGGCTAGGAATGGCTTTCTTATTACTACGTAGTGTCTTTTTTTTTTTTTTTTGAGACAGATTCTCATCCTGTTGCCCAGGCTAGAGTACATGGTATGATCTCGGATCATTGCAACCTCTGCCTCCCAGGTTCAAGTGATTCTCCTGCCCCAGCCTCCCAAGTAGCTGGGATTACAGGCGTGTACCACCATGCCCGGCTAATTTTTGTATGTTTTGGTAGGGATGGGGTTTCACCATGTTGAACAGGCTGGTCTCAAACTGCTGACCTCAAGTGACCCACCCGCCTCAGCCTCCCAAAGTGCTGGGATTACAGGCATGAACCACTGCACCTGGCTCATAGTATCTATTTTGAAGTACAGAACTGCTTAGAGACCTTTAAACTCATCTCAGCATTTTGTGTGGATGTCTCCAGAACTCTTGCCATTCTGTGTTGAGGGTTCCTTGCCCAATTTTTACTCCCCTATCTTCTCCAGTACCTACTCTCCCTCTGACACAGCCCCATACAATACAGGTTTCTACATGGCCATCTTTAATTCAATTCAGCAAATATTTATGGACCCATATGACCTGCCCAGCTCTGCAGTGGGTGTTGGGGATATAAACTTCAATATAATTAGAGACCTATCACATGAATTAACCACAAAGTACTCCTCTGGGTTACATGAACAAATTGATCTACTGCACAGGTTTGCTTAACATTGAACACTTAGCCGGGCTCGGTGGCTCAAGCCTGTAATCCTAGCACTTGGGAGGCTGAGACGGGCGGATCATGAGGTCAGGAGATCGAGACCATCCTGGCTAACGCGGTGAAACCCCGTCTCTACTAAAAAATACAAAAAAAACTAGCTGGGCGAGGTGGCAGGCGCCTGTAGTCCCAGCTACTCGGGAGGCTGAGGCAGGAGAATGGCGTAAACCCGGGAGGAGGAGCTTGTAGTGAGTTGAGATCCGGCCACTGCACTCCAGCCTGGGCGACAGAGCGAGACTCCATCTCAAAAAAATGTATATATATTCAACACTTAAAAATTAGAATAATGCCTCAGATTATTTTCTGGGTTTTTTTTTCCCCACAGTTAAAGAAAATTCCCTCCCTTTGCTGATAGTGGAAACTTTGTCGTGTAATGCTTTGTCTGATTCATGACAATAGAACAATTTTATCATTATCTACAAGGAAGGATACTTCTATTTAGAATGTTAAAAGAAAACATAGATATTTATTTCCTTTCATCCAAAAGTGAAAACCAAACTATAAACATATACGTTAAAGGAAGTGGTGCAGCTATGGTTTGAATATATGTTCCCACCAACTCCCAAGTTGAATTGGAATCCCCAATGCTGGAAGTTGGGCCTGGTTTGAGGTAGGGCCTGGTGGGTCATCAGGGTCAATCCCTCATGCTGCTATCCTCCTGACAGTGAGTGAGTTCTCACAAGATCTGGTTGTTTAAGTGTGTGGCACTGCCCCCATCTTGTTCCTGCTCTTACCATGTGAAGTGCCTGCTCCCACTTCACCTTCTGCCATGAGTAAGAACTTCCTGGGGCCTCCCCAGAAGCAGATGCCAGCACTGTTTCCTGTACAGCCTGCAGAACTGTGAGCCAATTAAATCTCTTTTCTTATAAATTACCCAGTCTCAGGTATTTCTTTCTAGCAATGCAAGAACAACCTAATATACAGGTGCTAATACATAATATTCATAAACACAAGTAAAATAATATGGTCTGTCAAGAGGCCATTCTGCCCACCCTAGTTCTGTAGATGGGTATTAGAATATTGCCAAAAATAATAATATTTGGCAGAAATATTATTCATCAGAAATCCATGCCAAGTTCATACGCTCTTGGCTTAGCTGGCTCCTGCTCACCAAATCAAAGTCTGAATAAAAGTTGGAAAAAAGTTTTAATTTCTCCTGATATATTTCTTCATGAGATAAAAGAAGATATAGCTAAATATTCAATAGCAGAATAATTATATCTGAAATCACCTTGCTTTTCCTGAAATATATTAAAGCTGCATTTTACAAGAAAGGATTTTGACTTCCAGTTTTGAGGGTCTATCTGAAACTGCCTTTGCAAAATTATTACTGAGACAGTGAAAGACATCTAACCTAACTGACTCCATCTTGCTTCTAATCTTTAAGCTGTGCTTGTTCCTTCCTGAGCATCTGCTAAACTAACTTTGGGAGAAACTTAGTTTATAGTTTAAAACAAAAATGATAACACCCTTCTCCCAAAACAAACCTTCTTGCCAGGGGACAAGAATGCCTTTGTAGAACTAACAAATTAGGCACAAGATTAGAAATTATGGTTTAGGAGTCATGCAGGTGGAGGCTACAAGATTCTGACCCTCCCTAAACTGCTCCTAAGATCAGTGCTTCAGATATTTTGCAGATCCTGCACTTGATGGATCAGCTGGCTCCACCCAGATCAATACACTGGTTCATCTGATCTTGCAGTACCCACCCAGGAACTGACTCAGCACAAGAGAACAGCTTCAACTTCCCATGATTTCATCTCCAACCCAACCAATCAGTGCTCTCGACTCACTGGCTTTTCCCTACCCACTAAATTATCCTTAAAATCTCTGATCTCCGAATGCTCAGGGGGACTGATTTGAGTGGTAATAAAACTCTGGTCTCCTCTACAGCTGGCTCTGCATGAATAACTCTTTCTCTGTTGCAATTCCCCCGCCTTGATAAATCCACTCTGTCTAGGCAGCGGGCAAGGTGAACCCACACGTGCAGTGAACCAGTCTATTTCTACAAGGTTAGATTTTCGAAACCTTCACTGTCTCATAAAGTTGCTAGGCCCAGGTGGCTATTGAAAACTTGAAATGTGGCTAGTTTAAACTAAGATATGTTCTAAGTGTAAAATACACACTGGATTTTGAAGACTTAAATGAAAAAGAGAATGTAGAATACCTCAATATTTTGTTATATGGATTACATAATAAAATGATATTATTTTGGATATGTTGGTTAAATAAAATGTATTATTAAAAGAAATGTCATGTGTTTCTTTTTACTCTACTAGAATATGTTACATTCATGGCTTCCATAATATTTATTTTGGACAGCACTGATTTATAATCTATTTTAAAATACTTCAGCAAAACCAATGTGATTGTTAGTTTTCATCTATATTCTACAAATGGACATTTGAAAGCCAACATTCTGGAGACAGCTGTAACATTTCTTTAGAGATAAAGAAATGATAACAAAGATTTTTATTTTATTTTATTTTATTTTGAGACAGGGTTTCTGCTCTTGTTGCCCAGGCTGGAGTACAATGGCGCCATCTTGGCTCGCTGCAACCTCCACCTCCCGGGTTCAAGCGATTCTCCTGCCTCAGCCTCCCAAGTAGCTGGGATTACAGGCATGCACCACCATGCCCGGCTAATTTTTTGTATTTTTCCTAGAGAGGGGGTTTCTCCATGTTGGCCAGGCTGGTCTCGAACTCCTGACCTCAGGTGATCCACCTGCCTTGGCCTCCCAAAGTGCTGGGATTACAGGCATGAGCCACAGCACCCAGCCAAAAATATCTTTATCTCTAATCAATCCCAGAGGGCTTATGAGGTAGATTGCATTACTATTACAAATAAGTATAGCTATATTTGGAGTCCTTCCCTATTGGAGAACTATAGTTCCCACATTGGCTTCAGGCTTGGTCACATGACTTGCTTTGGCCAGCCAATGAAATGTGAGTGGCAGTGATATATACCACTCCAAGCAGATGCTTTAAAAGCCCTCATGTGACCTGTCCACTCTCTTTTCCTTGTGCCACAAGACCACATGTCCCATATGGGGACAATTTCCTCAGCCTGGGCACTGGAATAGAGACAACATGGAGTAGACCCTTGACGTATATGTACCCCAAGAGAGAAGAAACTCTTTCCCCAGAGAGAAGCCAAAAACTAGAGGAAGAGGAGGACGTGGGAGCTAGTATGGTGTTTGTTTTCCCTTGAGCCCCCAAACCACATTTAAGCTCCTACAATTTTTGGCAGATGAGGGCCAAATTGTAAGTCTTGATGTAAGTCTTGGAGAGGGACTCTAGAACTGCAGGCAGTTCTACAAGGCTATCTGTATCTAATTTGCTCACTGCTATAGTCCAAGCACCAAACAGTGCCTGACACACCATAGGAGTTCAACAAATATTTGTTGAATAAATGAATGAAGACCAAAGGCAGATATCAATTTTGAAGAGCTTGAAGTTCCTATATATTTGGGGATGTTCTTTAAAAAAAAAATATGTTACTAATACAAAGTTAGGTTACAAAAATGAAAATTTATTTAGAATTTCTTTTTTTTTTTTTTGATAGGGTCTTACTCTTGTTGCCCAGGCTGGAGTGCATGCAATAGCATGATTTCAGCTCACTGCAACCACCACCTTCTGGGTTCAAGCAACTCTCCTGCCTCAGCTTCCCGCATAGCTAGGACTACAGATGCATGCCACTATGGCCAGCTAATTTTTGTATTTTTAATAGAGAGGGGGTTTCACCATGTTGGCGAGGCTGGTCTTGAACTCCTGACCTCAGGTGATCCACTCACCTCGGCCTTCCAAAGTGCAGGGATTACAGGCATAAGCCACCGTGTTTGGCCTAGAATTTGTTTAAAATCCAAAATGTTAGCAGAGTTTTGGACTAACGAATACTACAAACATACAAATGTAGGTAAGTAACACATGTTTATTAATTAACATGTTTATTAATTAATTGCCTAACTCACTGCTATGATGCTTTTTTTCCCTGCATGTTTTAGCTCCAAGCTACTTGATCTTCTCCTCACAAGACAACAATTTTAGAATATTTTCCTTTTTTTTTTTTAGCCCCTCCTGGCTTACACAAGCTCAGCTTCTAAAGAGAGATCAGAAAGATCATTCAGTCTTTCCTTCAGCATGACTGATTTTTTTTCTTCTTCTTCTCTCTTTTTTTTTTTTTGTTTTTGTTTTTGTTTTTGAGACAGAGTTTTACTCTGTTACCCAGGCTGGAGTCCAGTGGCGTGATCTCAGCTCACTGCAACCTCCGCCTCCCAGGTTCAAGTAATTCTCATGCCTCAGCCTCTCCAGTAGCTGGGATGACAGGTACCTGCCACCACGTCCAGCTAATTTTTGTAATTTTAGTAGAGATGGGGTTTCACCATGTTGGCCAGGCTGGGCTGGAACTCCTGACCTCAATGATCTGCCTGCCTTGGTTTCCCAAAGTGCTGGGATTATAGGCATAAAGCTCCACACCAGGCCACATGATTGATTTTTTAAATTGTTATTATTATAATAATTGTTTTTGAGATGGAGTCTCACTCTGTTGCCCAGGCTGGAATGCAGTAGCATGATCTCAGTTCACTGCAACCTCTGTTTCTTGGGTTCAAGTGATTTTCCTGCCTCAGACTCCTGAGTAGCTGGGACTACAGGCGCCTGCCACCACGCCCGGTGAAGTTTTGTATTTTTAGTGGAGATGGGGTTTCACCATGTGGGCTAGACTGGTCTCAAACTCCTGACCTCAAGTAATCCACCTCCCTCAGCCTCCCAAAATGCTGGGATTACAGGCATGAACCACCGTTCCCAGCCCTGATTTTTAAAATTATTATTGATCATTTAGAAAATTTCCTTTTAGATTTATATAATATTTTTTTTTTTTTTTAATTTTTTTCCAAGATGGAGTCTTGCTCTGTCGCCCAGGCTGGAGTGCAGTGGCGTGATCTTGGCTTACTGCAACCTCTGCCTCCCAGGTTCAAGCAATTCTCTTGCCTCAACCTCCCAAGTAGCTGGGATTACAGACACCCTACACCATGCCCCGCTAATTTTTATATTTTTAGTACAGATGGGGTTTCACCATATGGCCAAACTGGTCTCGAACTACTGACCTCGTGATCTGCCTACCTCAGCCTCCCAAAGTGCTGGGATTACAGGGTTGAGCCACTGTACCCGGCCTACATAACATTATGTACCTCATATAACCTCAGCACCTCACTTGCTGTGGAAAGCTATCTAGGCCCCAGTAAAGTAATACAGTTAGGTTTCAGCCTCCTGGGACAGTTTAGCTGGAACACAGGGTTGTTAGACCTAAGAGGAGCTGCTAAACCAGCTTGGGGCCAAAGCATGGCAGGTGATCCTTTTGAAACCTACTACAGGACAAGGTGAAACTATGGGCCACAAGGATTTATGTAAGTTTCCTTTTCTTTTAGGAAAATTTCGTTTTTCTAAAGAGGGAATGTTCTTAGGAGCAAGAGGAAATGTTCTTAGGAGTCTACAGAAGGATAGATTTCCAAGATTTCTGGTTATTAACAGAAATGTTAATACCCCAGAAAGGTAATTTGGAATGTTTGTACTAGGGATGTCTTGGATTTAAGTATTATCTGGTGTATTCTCTCTCCCATGCATGCGTCAGGCTTGCATTTTCAGCTTTAGACTCCTGCTCTTCCTTTAACATACATACTCAACATGTTAGCTATGGAACTACTACTAGTTCCCATGCATGCCAACAATATGCTTTCAGCCTATTTATATTCATGTCCATAGTCCAAGATCTAAATACCCGTCAAGAACTTGCTCAAATGGCATCCATGAAATTCTCGCTGATCTGCCATTCCTTTCAACTTTCCAAAAGCACTTGATATGTAATTTTTGACAGCACATGTTCCTTTCTTGTTTGCATTAGCTTCTGTGTCACAATTTGCCTACTGGATTTGAAAGGAAGATTTAGCATTTTTTTCGTTGCCCTCTCAGTACCTAATTCTGTAAATAGAAGCTTTTTTCTGTATTTTCTTCTAAAAGTTTTATAGTTTTAGCTCTTAATGCTTACGTGTTTGATCCTCAAAAGGTATTTATTGAGCACTCAATCTGGATTACCCAATGATGTCTTGCATATGACACCAAAAGCACAGGCAACAAAAGAAAAAATAGGTAAATTGGACTTTATCAAACTTTTGATATACAGACTTTTGTGCATCAAAAGACATTATCGACAGTGAAAAGACAACCCACAGAATGGGGGAAATATCTGCACATCATATATCTGATAAGAGATTAATGCCCACAACATATAAAGAATTTCTACAATCCGACAACAAAAAAACCAAACAATCTGATTTTTAAAATGGGTGAATGACTTGCATAGATAGTTCTCTGAAGAAGACACAAATGGCCAGAGTAGGCACACAAAAGGAGGTCCAATATCAGTAATCACTGGGAAAATGCAAATCAAAACCACAACGAGATACCACTTCACATCCATTAGGATGGCTATAATAAACAAAATAACAAAACAAAACAATCTCCAGGAAATAACACTGTTGGTGAAGAGGTGGAGGAATTGGAATCTATAAGCATTGCTAATGGGAAAGTAAAAGGGTGCAGCTGTTATGGAAAAACAGTATAAAACTTGCTCAAAAAATTAAACATAGAATTACCATATGATCCAGCAATTTCACTTCTGAGTATGTACCTAACAGAATTAAAAGCAAGAGCACTTTTAATTCTTAGCAAACAAATATTTGTACACCAATGTTCATAGCAGCATTATTCACCATAGACAAGAGGTGGGAACAACTCACATGTCCCTTTGATGGAGGAATGAATATAGAAATTGTGGTCTATACATACAAGAAACATTATTCAGCCTTTAAAAGGAATAAAATCCTAACATGAATCTTGAATGATGAATTTTGAAGACATTATGCTAAGTAAAATAAGTCAGACAGGAAAGGACAAATATTGTATGACTCCACTCCTATGAGGTACCTAGAGTAATGAAAGTCATAGTGTTAAATCAAGTTTAGCCTAAAGCTGCCTCCTTACATATTTTAAGTTCGGTCTAAGGGTTTCTCTGTACATCGTGAACTATAACAAGTGGAGGTGTAAACAGACTGTAGCCTATACTTATGCCAATCTCTGAGTTTTGGCCAATCAAATGTAGCCAACAGTTGGAACCATGTTGAAATAAGCCAAATGCCAAGCTGTAACCAATCTGGCTGTTTCCATGCCTCATTTCTGTTTTCTGTAAATCACTTTCCCTTTTCAGTCCATAAATCTTCTTCCACTACATGGCTGCACTGGAGTCTCTGAGCCCACTTTGGCTGGAAAGGCTGCCCGATTTATGAATTGTTTATTGCTCAATTAAACTCCTTCAGATTTAATTCACCTAAAGTATTTCTTTTATCAATAGAGAAAGAAAGAAGAATGGGAGATGCTATAACGTCTGGGGAGGAGGATTAGAAGAGTTAGTATCTAATGGGTACAGAGTTTCTGTTTGGAAAATTGAAGAAGTTATGGAGATGAATAGTGGTGATGGTTGCATAACAATTGAATATATTTAGTGCAACTGAAATGTGTGGCATTTGAAAATGGTTATAATGGCAATCTTATGTATATGTTACCACCAAAAAAAAAAAAAAAAACCCAGAAAAGAAACCATGTGATTACATAGAATCATGGAGAGGGCCTTGGAGACAGCTTCTGCAATTTATGGGCCTCGTCTAAGGCAGAGTATACCTAAGCAATCCTTAAAAACAAGGATTTATCAAGTTTAAGAAAATTTGCCAGAAATGAGCATCTGTTACTGTTGTCAACCAAACGTCTTGGGTGAGGGGTGACTATCTGGGCTGGTGGCATGGGGGTAAAATAATTTACCAAGACAGTTGTAGGTAAAGAAAGACAGATTTCCAGCCTAGCCAACATGGTAAAACCCCATCTATACTAAAAAAAAATACAAAAATTAGCTGGGCATGGTGGTGCACATCTGTTATCCCAGCTACTTGAGAGGCTGAGGCAGGAAATTCGCTTGAACCTGGAAGGTGGAGGTTGCAGTGAGCCAAGATCATGCCACTGTATTCCAGCCTGGGCGACAGAGAAAGAGAGAGAGAGAGAGAGAGAGAGAGAAAGAGAGAGAGAGAGAGAAAGAAAAGAAGGAAGGAAGGGAGGAAGGGAGGAAGGAAGGAAGGAGGGAGAAAGAAAGATTTATTAAAGAAAGTATGAAAATACATTCAGAAGAGGAGGTAACTGCAAGGAAATACAGGCTTGCTGGATATTTTATGGAATAGTTTTTGGGCTGATTGATAATGCCAAGGTAGTGGGGAGCTCAACTTGCATTCTTCTGTCAGCTGAGTTGTTTGATAAATTGAGGAATTTGATGATAAGCAGGAAGTTTGTGAGTTAGGTATGTTATCTGCACAGGAAGACTACATGTCCTGGGCAACAACAACAACAACAACAAAAAAGCAGACCTATAGTTTATGTTCTTCCTCTATTTGTTTACACATCCTGGACCATGAAGAAAGGTAGATCTATAGCTTATCTGCTTTATCGCTTTGCTTTCCCAAGGTCCTGCCAGCCTGACTCCTTTTCCCTAATTAGGACTCCAAGCTCAGGACATTCTTCTAGAGCAGGTGATTTGGTTTGGCTGTGCTCCCACACAAATCTTATCTTGAATTGTAGTTCCCATAATCCCCACATGTCATGGGAGGGACCTGATGGGAGGTAATTGAATCATGGAGGCAGTTACCCCCACGCTGCTCTTCTCATAACAGTGAGTTCTCATGAGATCTGATGGTTTTATAAGGGGGTTTCCTCCTCTTTGCTCTGCACTTCTTCTTGCTGCGGCCATGTGAAGAAGGATGTGTTTGCTTCCCCTTCTGCCATGATTGTAAGTTTCCTGAGGCCTCCACAGCCCTGCGGAAGTGTGAGTCAATTAAACTTCTTTCCTTTATAAATTACCCAGTCTTGGTGCCCTGTGTCACAGAAGCTCTAGCCATGGCTGAAAGGGGCCAAGCTACAGCTTGGGCTGTGGCTTCAGAGTGTGCAAGCCCCAAGCCTTGGCAGCTTCCATGTGGTGTTGAGCCTGTGGGTGCACAGAAGTCAAAAACTGAGGTTCAGGAACCTCTGCCCACATTTCAGAGGATGTATGGAAAATCCTGGATGTCCAGGCAGACGTTTGTTGCAGGGGTGGAGCCCTCATGGAGAACCTCTGCTAGGGCAGTGTGGAAGGGAAATGTGGGCTTAGAGTCCCCACACCGAGTCTCCACTGGGGCACTGCCTAGTGGAACTGTGAGAAGAGGGCCACTATCCTCCAGATCCCAGAATGGTAGATCCACCAACAGCTTGCAACTTGCACCTGGAAAAGCTGCAGACACTCAGTGCCAGCCTATGATGGAAGCTGGGATGTTGCTGCCCAAGCTGTGAGTGCCTACCTCTTGCATCAGCATAACCTGGATGTGAGACATGGAGTCAAAGGAGATCATTTCAAAGCTTTAAGATTTGACTGCCCCACTGGATTTTTGGATTTGCTTGGGGCCTATAGCCCCTTCATTTTAGCCAATTTCTGTATGGAATCAGTCACGGTGGTGGGATAAATTATAAAGATAAAGTTATAGGAAATAGACACAAACCTTCTTGGAATGCTGGTAGGTTTGCATAACTTCAGTAAAAGATTTGACTGAAGCAGCTGAATTGTCTTAAAAGCTTACATAGGAATGTAGAGGAGTTTGTCTAAATAGCTTGTTTACTTATGTGGTCCTAAGACTAACCTTTGATCATCTGTGGCGCATAACTGCTCTCTACTTGGGAGGTCGGCAATGTTAATTACCCTCTAGTGGTGTTTACTCAAGACCATTGTCATTTAATCTGTACTAAATAAATGCAAACTTCTCTGGCTAACTGAGGCCACCAGGCTGCTGACTTTTTACAGCACCCTCCTCAGGGTCTGTGAGTGGCCCGGTCCCCTAGCCCGCTTTTTCACTGGATATCTGTGTCTGAGTGCATTTTTTCATCAGTCACTGGGTCAGGGTCTGCAGGTAGAACCCGGCACTCCCATTTGGAACAAGTGTATTTACCCAATGCCTATAGCCCATTGTATCTAGGAAGCAACTAACTTGCTTTTGATTTTACAAGATCATAGGTGGAAGGCTCATTGCCTTATTGCAAATGAGACTTTGGACTTGGACTTTTGGGTTAATGCTGGAATGAGTTAAGACTTTGGGGGACTCTTGGGAAGGCATGATTGCGTTTTAAAATGTGAGAACATGAGATTGAGGAGAGGCCAGGGTTGGAATGATATGGTTTGGCTGTGTTCCCATCCAAATCTCATCTTGAATTGCAGTTCCCATAATCCTTATATGTCATGGGAGTGACCTGGTGGGTGGCAATTGAATCATGGGGGCAGTTAGCCCCATGCTGCTGTTCTCATGATATTTAGTTCTCATGAGATCTGATGGTTTTATAAGATGCTTTTCCCCATTTTGCTTGGCATTTCTCCTTCTTGCCATCATGTGAAGAAGGATGTATTTGCTCCCGCTTCTGCCATGATTGTAAGTTTCCTGAGGCTTCCCCAGCCCTATGGAACTGTGGGAAGCAATGTCTTTCCTTTATAAATTACCAAGTCTCAGGCAGTTCTTTATAGCAGTGTGAGAATGGACTAATATAGCAGGGGTCCCCACCCTCCAGCGCACAGACCAGTACTAACCTGTTAGGAACTGGGCCTCATAGCAGGAGGTGAGCAGTGGATTAGTGAGCATTACCACCTGAGCTCCACCTCCTATCAGATCAGCAGTGGCATTAGATTCCCATAGGGGCTCGAACCCTATTATGGACTGCACATTCAAGGGATCTAGGTTGCATGCTGCTTATGAGACTCTAATGCCTGATAATCTCAGGTGGAACAGTTTCACCCCAAAACCATCCCCTACTCCCGTCTGTAGAAAAATTATCTTCCATGAAACCAATCCCTGATACCAAAAAGGTTGGCGACCACTGTTCTAGAGAACTAACTTAAAGTCTTCATAAATAGTTTACTTAATCTCTTCTTTCCTTTTTTTCTGTTTCAAAATGTATTTATTGAGGGCCTCTATTACATATGGCACTATGCAGGAGATATCATGGAGAAAAAAGTAGTAGCAGTATAGATAGCAATTAAACACAGACTTTGGACTTCAATGCCACTTTCATCCCCTTATTATCTATGGGCACATTATTTAACCCTTGTGCATCTCAATTTCCACATGTATAAAACGGGCACAATAATACTACCCATCTCATAGGGTTTGTGCTGAATACCTTCTGTTTGCCTCTCCGGATTCATTCTCCACACTAATCCATCCTGTTCTTGACCCTGGGAATTTGACCTGCTTGGGTTGCTTCAATGAATTTACTTGCTCTCTGGCTTCAATTTGGATTTGGCCAATGAGGATCCCTGGTAGGAGATTAGAGGGAGATAGGAATAAAGAGGTTGGGTTTTTGTCATTGTTTTTAGAGACAAGTCTTCCGGTATTCCCCGGGCTGGAGTGCAGTGGCTTTTCACGAAGGCAATCATAGTATACTATAGCCTCAAACTCCTGGGCCCAAGTGGTCTTCCTGGTTCAGCCTCGCGAGTAGCTGGGACTATGGGTGCAGCCAGTTTTGAGGTTGAGTATTTTACCCGAGCTTCCTCCTTGTAGGGATGCCGCAGGAATGGCTGCCTCCCCGACCAAAGGTTACAGCTGCTGCCAGTGCAGCCCTCTCTACACGACTTCCTTTTTCTGAGTTTCCATGAACATCCCCTCCCTTTACAACATGTGTTTCTAACACAAAGCAGCCTGTAAAATTGAACTGCAGACATAAATAAGCAAGCTGGAACCTTGCACGGATGAATGCTAGCAGCTGTTCCAATAGGAGAAGGCTACCAGGGGGCTAGGCATGTTCAACATGGCGGCTCCATCATCCCTTTTCCTTGCCAACAACGTGTACAGTAAGGAGCAGACAACATGAAGCTGGTAAAGAAGAGAAGCCACTTGCATAACAGAAGACTAGGGTGGGGCGGCCAGCTTCCTCATGCACTATGTAAATGTCTCACCTGGTCCAACCATTCTTTGGGCCTGGTGTAAATCAGATACCACCTCCTCAAGCCAGTCTACAAAACCCCTGTGCACTTCATCATGGGACTGGAAGACCCACTCGGGTGCCCCTCTCTCTCTGCAGAAGAGAAAGCTATTTTTTTTTCTCCTTCTTTCACCTATTAAACCTCCGCTCTTAAACACTCCTGTGTGTGTCCATGTCCTTGATTTCCTTGGCATGAGTCAACAAACCTTGGGTGTTACCCCAGACAATGATGCCACTTCACTGTGATGTCTGGCTTAAACTGGAGCTGGAGCGGCAGGGCTCCATCCACACCAAAGGCTGCATGGGCCAGTTTGAGAAATGGCTGCTGGACAACCTGATCGTCATAACCAAGGTCTTTGTGAGTATCACCTGCCTCCAGATCTTTGGCATCTTTCTGGCCTGGAACCTCCTGAGTGACATCAAAGCAGTGAAAGGCAACTGGTTAGTCTGCCACACGCCATTGCCACATGTCTAGCCAATTGAGGCCTCTGATGGGCACCCCACTCCCCCATGCAGTGCCTTCTCCCACTGTGTTGGTGACAGGAAAGGCTGCAGGAGGTATTTCTGCTTGGATCTGAGTCCTGAGTTGGGTTTGTATGTACAGGTGCGCTGTCCACCCACAGAGAAAGCCACTGTGGTCTGCCAGGGCTGCTTTTCCTAGAGCTGTGGGTAAGGAAGGTAGGTGTGTCTATGCACACACATGTATATGCATGCACAGGAGAGCCACCGTCTTGGCTATTGTTGGGGTGGTGGGCTCTCCAGAGGACTAGGAAGGGCATAGCTATGAGGGTACAGGCGGTTGGGCACGGTGGCTCATGCCTGTAATCCCAGCACTTTGGGAGGCTGAGGCAGGTGAATCAAGAGGTCTGGAGTTTGAGACCAGCCTGGCCAAGATGGTGAAACCCCGTCTCTACTAAAAAAAATACAAAAATTAGCCAGGCATGGTGGTGGGCACCTGTAAGCCCAGCTACTTGGGAGGCTAAGGCAGGAGAATCGCTTGAACCCTGGAGGCAGAGGTTGCAGCGAGCCGAGATCATGCCACTGCACTCCAGCCTGGGCGATAGAGCAAGACTCCGTCTCAAAAAAAAAAAAACAAAAACAAAAAGAAAGAGGGTACAGGCAAGGTGGGTGGGAGGCACTGCTGTGGAGGCATCTGTCTGGGTCTCCCTTTCCCCCACCCCATGCTAAGACATACTTCTTGGTGCATGGCTGGATGGGGCATGCCTTGGGGCCTGTTGTTGCCTGGGCCACCGCTTCCTGCAGCTTCAAAACTGTTCTCTTTACTAGTTGTAGCTTGAGCCTGCCAGGAGCCCACCTCCACCTCAGTGTAATAGACTGTGTAATTAGCCCAAGAATTTTTTCCCTCTCTCTCGGCATGCCTCTCAGGAGCAAACATGGTAAGAGCTAGAAACTACTCAAATAAACAAACTTTGAAAACCAGGGAGAAAAGTAGATTGTAAAGTTTCTCCAGGACCCAGTTAGTGAAATTAACAGGCGATTTTAAACAATTCCCTCCAATCGATTATGGCGCAAAGTTGAGTTTCAAGTATCAGGGAGAAGCAATCTGATCTCCAGCTTTCAACCAGTAGCCATTACAGTCCCAGGGAGGTCCATCTCCTGTGCACGTTGAAATTTATAAGAAGATGGAAAACAGTGGGGGATAGACTCATGTTCTGAAGCTCTAGAATATATTTCTAGTGTGCATGTATTTTTTCTATCTCTGGCAGCTAAGTTTTCCTTTATTTATTTATTTATTTATTTTTTGAGAGAGAGAGTCTTGCTCTCTTTCCCAGGCTGGAAGGCAGTGGCACAATCATAGCTCACTACAGCCTTGAACTCTTGGGTTCAAGCAATCCTAGCTAGGACTGCAGGTGTGCACCACCATGCTTGGCTAGTTAATTTTTTTTTTTTTTTTTTTTTTTTTTGGAGATAGGAGTCTCATTATGTTGCTCAGACTGGTCTTAAATACTGGCCTCAAATGATCCTCCTGCCTCAGCCTCTTAAAGTGCAAGGATTATAGTAGTGAGCCACCACACCCCACTCAAAGACTACAAATTTATATAGAATAAAGGAATAGTGAAATGAATTTACACATAGAAACAAAACTGGATTTTTATATAGGAGTAGATAGGTAGAAAAGCCAATTTAGTCTACATTTGGCAGAATTTATTTGCATGTCTATAGATGTGGTAGGCAGAATAATACCACCCTTCCCTGCCTCTCATCCCAAGAAGTCCACATCCTAATCTTCAGAACCTGTGAATTTGTTAAATTACATGACAAAGGGGAATTAAGGTTACAGGTGGAATTAAGATTGCTAATCATCTGACCTTGTAGGGAGAGTATCCTGGGTTATCCAAGTGGGTCCAAAATAATCACAAATCTTTAAAAGTGGAAAAGTCTGGGTCAGGCACGGTGGCTCACTCCTGTAATCCCAGCATTATGGGAGGCCGAGGTGAGGGGATCACCTAAGGTCAGGAGTTTGAGACCAGCATGGCCAACATGGTGAAACCCCATCTCTACTAAAAATCAAAAAAAAAAAAAAAAATTAGCTAGGTGTGGTGGCACAGCTACTCAGGAGGCTGAGGCAGGAGAATCACTTGAACCCAGGATGTGGAGGTTGCAGTGAGTGGAGATCATGCCACTGCACTCCAGCCTGGGAGACAGAGTGAGATTCTGTCTCAAAAAAAGAAAAAAAGTGGAAGAGGATGGCAGAAGAGAGTCAGAGGGGGTTGTACCTGTAGAGAAATGCCTATAGAGAAATGTGCAGAAAGATGCAACATTGCTGGCTTTGAAAATGGAGAAAGGAGTCCAACAATCAAAGATGAGCTCTAAAGCTGGAAAAGGGAAGCAGATGAATCCTCCCCTAGAGCCTCTAGAAAGAAGTAGAGCCCTGCAGACCCTGATTTTATCCCAGGGAGACCTGTGTGGGACTTCCGACCTTCAGAACTATAAGATAATAAACTTGTGTTATTTTAAGTCATGAATCTTGTCATAATTTGTCACATCATCAATAGAGAGGTAATAGCTAAGAAGTAGTTGCATTGCTATCATTTATTTACAATTTAAGGAGTTTAAAAAATAACCTAGTCAAAGACAAAGATACATTCATACAGCATCAGATAATCCCGTCTTCAGCATTCCACTGAACATGCACCCATTCCAAAGTCTTAAAGGTTTTCTCACATTAGCAATTTTTAAAGGTAACAACAATTTTCATTTCTTAGTTGAGACCTCATACTCAAGCTATAACTGCAGAGCTTATTGAGCTTAGTTTTCAGGCAGCAAATAAAAGTAGGAATGTATTACTAATGAAATGCATGACTTAGCACTTAGCAATTGCAAAGATACCCTATCCAACCACAGAATTATTAATCACTGATGGAAGCAGAAATGAGCAAATTGATCACTTGATGGTTCAGTAGAATCCCCCTTGAAAACAGGGGGAGAGCCAAGTCATCAATAACTCTGGAATCAATTCTTGTTTCATCAGCCAATTTCTAGCCAAATGGAATAATGGCCTCTTGGTAGTCAACTGCTTTAGCTTCGGGGTTTGTGTTACATTTGGATTTTCTTACCTTCAATTAAAATAAGCTAGGTAACACTTAGGAATTGACTCTGACCCTATGGAAACTCTTATCAAATAGAAATTAATTGGCAGTCACTGAAAGAACGTAGAATATAAAAAACATTAGTTTAAAAACAAGGAGTGTAGTAGAATCTTTTTTTTTTTTTTTTTTTTTTTTTTTGCTGTACCTGGAGTCCATATATTGTTCTTATTACAGCCACAGACAGAGTGTCAAATGAGGTTCATCCAGTTACCAGCTGTGAATCTGTATCCGTATGGGTCTGCAGCAACCTCAATTCTTGCCACCTCAGAAGAAAGAATTCAACCGACAGGCAAATGTCAGATATGTCAGTAAAGTATACTTGGAAGAGGGCCAAGTGGGCGACTTGAGAGATCAAATGCATGGTTTGACCTCTTCACCTGGGGCGTCACATGTTGGCATACTTCCGGGATCTTGCATTACTTCTCCCCTGATTCTTCCCCTGGGGTGGGCTGTCTTGCTTGAGCCTACTTGCCCAACTCCTGAGATCTTATCAGGAAGCTGCTGATCGCCAGTTTCAGGTATTTTCTATCTACCAGGAGACTGCCCTTCCCTGGTGCTGACTATAACTAATTATTACTCTAGAGAGACAGTTAACAACAGCCCAACCATCCCCTGATGCTTACCCAATACTCCTAGTGTGTGTGGGGAGAGGGGCGGGGTGCCCTTTCCTGTCTTCCTCATACTATGCTAGCTACCTGCTGTAATGATCTTGCATACATTCCCTTCAGAACTCTCCATTCAAACAAGAGTGAGTGAATGACCCAAGCATGGTCAATCTGTCTCTTAAACTAAATGATTGGTGTAGAAATTTTTATGGGACCAAATTTGATCCAGTGAGAATCAAGCCTGGCTCATTAAATTGAAAGTATCAAGCAAGAGGCACTTTCTACAGGCTGGTCTTGCTAATCTTGTGGAATATGGACTAAAGTTGAAGGAGAATCAACTTGACAATGGAGTCAACTCAGAGGGAAGCAGAGACAAGAACACAGTTTTCTTTGATGTCATTTGGGCTCTTAAATATATGCATGTCTACTAAAAGATTGTCTACCTCTGATCTTTTCAGAGTAGTCATATTATTTTGCCTTTTGTTCCCCACAAGGTGAAGATGTTTGCACAGGAGTGTGACCTTTGTAACTCCACTTCGGCCTCTGATTGGCTGCACAAAGCAACTGATTCCAGGCCACCATTTCATTTACATGAGGTGAGCATGAAGTGGCCAATGGGAAACCTAGAGGGTATTGGGACCAGAGAAGATTCTGTATCGGCCAGCTCCCACACTGTGTAGTGTACTTTCGTTTTCAACAAATCCCTGCTTTTGTTCTTTCCTTGCTTCATTCTTTCTTTGCTTTGTTGGGTGTTTTGTTCAATTCTTTGTTCAAAATGCCAAGAATCTGGACAACTTGCAGTCAAGACCCTCCACCAGTAACAACATAACAAAAAACTAGTATCAAAACACAATTTTAACAAAAAAATTTTAAAATGCCAACAAATCAATAATAATGGACCATAATAAAGGACAAACAGCTCAGTAGAAAAGAGGCAACAGAGGCCGGGCACCGTGGCTCACGCCTGTAATCCCAGCACTTTGGGAGGCTGAGGCGGGTGGATCAAAAGGTCAGGAGTTTGAGACCAGCCTGGCCAATATACTGAAACCCCCATCTCTACTAAAAATACAAAAAATTAGCCCAGAGTGGTGGCGGGCACCTGTAATCCCAGATACTCAGGAGGCTGAGGCAGGAGAATCGTTTGAACCTGGGAGGCGGAGGCTGCAGTGAGTTAAGATTGTGCCATTGCACTCCAGCCCAGGCGACAGTGTAAGACTGTGTCTCAAAAAAAAAAAAAAAGAAAAAAAGGCAACAGGAGAGAAAATCTGAATGGCCAATAAAGTTGTGAAAAGACGCTCAGCCTCACTACTACTCAGGAAAATGAAAATTGAAAAAATAATGACATACCGTTTTATATACCTAATATTGGTAAGAACTAAAAATAGCAAATTTTGGCAGGGCTTAGGGCTGTTCTCATACACTAAATACAACTACTTAGGGCAGTAAACTTGCAATTATTTTAATATGCAAAGTTGAAGATATATGTCTTAGTTGTTTCACTTTCATTTTACTCTTTAACAAAAATATCAAGCAACATTCATGGAATTACACTCATTCATCAATGGCAACTATATATTTCTATGGATATGAGAGTTCAGCAAAATCAAAAAAAGTATCTGTGAGATTAATTAGCTATATGGAATTTACAACAGAGAACATTTTGTATTTTAATATTTTTGTAATAAGATGATTCTTTAAATCAGTAAAAAATATATGTATGTCCTTACATACATACATATATATAATATATATATAGCTATGGACTGAATTGTGTCCCCCAAATTCGTATGTCAAGACCCTAACCCTCATGTGACTGTATATATTTGGAAACAGGATCTTTAGGAAGTAATTAAGGCTAACTTAAGTTATAAGGATGGGGTCCTAATCCGACAGAACTGGCGACCTTATAAGAAGGGGAAGAGAGGAGGAGAGAGATCATTCACCGCCTCCTAAATTGAGCACACAAAAAATGGCAGCTGCCTGTGGCTAAAATGAAACTTACCTTGCTGCAACCTGAATCTTAAACCTCCCAGCCTCCAGAACTGTGAGAAAACAAATTTGTGCTGCTTATGCTACCCACTTTATGGTATTTCATTATGGCAGCCTGAGTTGACTACCATAGACACACACAAACACACACACTGGCAAGTAGACATATAATTCTAAGAAATGTTAAAAAGTGTAAGTGCTATAAAAATATGGAGTAAATGATATGGGAAGAATGCAGAGGAGGTGGCATTTTAGCTCAGCTAGCAGGATGAGTAATCCAGGCTAGAGATTTGAAGGACCTGAACTTGGGCAGTGGCCTTAGAAAAAGAGGTTTGTACTGTTTCAGGAGAACCCCATTTGATTTCTTGGCTGCAGCTGACTAGCACCGGGTCTGCCCATGGATACTAGAGGATAACCACACATCTGACAGAGGAAGAGCATTACAGTCTCTTGGTTTTCCAACAGGATGCCAGTTTTCCAACAGGTTGCCAGCTTTCCAGTAGGTCCCAAGTCTTGATTCTCAATCTACTGCTCTTCTAATGCATTTTTTTCTACACTCTTCTCCAGGTCTCAGCAGATGACATTCCCTTTCCTACACACCCGTACCTAGTCAGACACCACATCTTAGAAGCCACCTCCAAGTCATCTTTCCTCTTCTTTTCCCCAACAACACTGCCTCAATCCAGAATCTCGTCACTTCTTTCCTACATGTATGTGTTAACTTAAAACTCACAGGATCTATACATTTAGAAAAGGAGACTTTATTTCTTATAAGGAGATACAGCCTGCAAGGTGGCCATCTCACAGGCTGAGAAGCACAGCCTCCAGCAAGGACCAGAGAAAGACACTTTAAAGGAAGAGGGGCTGGGTAGGAGCTTTATGCTGAATAGGTTGGCTAAACTTACATATTCAACAGGTTATAGGAGGAGCTATGAATATTCATAAAAGTATTTTATGATCCTGATCCATGCGTATGGAACAACATGCATGTTACATACAACCTGTGTTCACCTTGGGGTGGAGACTTAACATTTAATGTGTTACAGTTAGGCCCTGTACATCAAAAGGTGAAGCAGAGATGAAGGCACACAAGTGCATGGCCTCTGTAAAGTGGCCAGAATCAGCCTATGGTCAGTGGTCTTATCTGGAGAAAGTTACTGAAATCAGTCTCTTGTGCAATCAAAGCTGTAGCTATGGTTGGTACAGCAGGGGTTCAGTTAGTGTCTGTAAGCTGGATCAGTAGTAATTGTTTTAATATTGCTTCTCTCTAGGCCGGTGGTTGTTTAGCTGCCAGAGAGGGGGGGGGGGGGGGGGGGGGGGAAACTCTTGTGGCAGAACATAGTTTATTTTATTTTATTTTATTTTTTATTATTATACTTTAAGTTCTAGGGTACATGTTCACAACGTGCAGGTTTGTTACATATGTATACATGTGCCATGTTGGTGTGCTGCACCCATTAACTCGTCATTTACCTTAGGTATATCTCCTAATGCTATCCCTTCCCCCTGCTCCCACCCCACGACAGGCCCCGGTGTGTGATGTTCCCCTTCCTGTGTCCAAGTGTTCTCATTGTTCAAATCCCACCTATGAGTGAGAACATGCGGTGTTTGGTGTTTTGTCTTTGCGATAGTTTGCTGAGAATGATGGTTTCCAGCTTCATCCATGTCCCTACAAAGGACATGAACTCATCCTTTTTATGGCTGCATAGTATTCCATGGTGTATATGTGCCACATTTTCTTAATCCAGTCTACCACTGATGGGCATTTGGGTTGGTTTCAAGTCTTTGCTATTGTGAATAGTGCCTCAATAAACATACGTGTGCATGTGTCTTTATAGCAGCATGATTTATAATCCTTTGGGTATATACCCAGTAATGGGATGGCTGGATCAAATGGTATTTCTAGTTCTAGATCCTTGAGGAATCACCACACTGTCTTCCATAATGGTTGAACTAGTTTTCAGTCTCACCAACAGTGTAAAAGTGTTCCTATTTCTCCACATCCTCTCCAGCACCTGTTTTTTAAGTGTAGGGGGTGCATTACTTAACCCTTGCCTGGCATGGCCTTAGGTCCTATTTATAATTTGGTATCCTATTCCTACAAAGAGTTTGTTCTGTCAATGTTATGATCTTTATTGTAACATTAACATGTTAAAAGTAGGCTGACTTCCTAGAACTAAATTGAAAGGAAAACCGTAACTTTCCATGCCTAAGTAGTTGCTAGTCAGTTGTGTCTAAACTACAAAAGGGAGGGGGTATAATGAGGCATGTCTGATCTCCTGTCCCATCATGGCTGGGGTCCCCTTGGCCAAGAGACGGATCTATCCAGTCAGTCGACAGACCCCTGACTTAGGATTTTATTTTTAGTTTATATATAAAAAAATGACTTCACAACTAATTTCCTGACCTTTAGTTTGCCCCTCTGGTCATCCTCCACCCTGTTGCCAGAGAGATCTTTCTAAATCTCATGATGTCACACTTCTGATTAAAATCGTACCATAGTTCTCTGGATTTCAGGGTCAAGTTCAGATCCTTTCCTCAGTACACGCCTGCCTGCCTTTCTAGCCCAAATCTTTCACAATCCCCTGACTTGCACCATCATTCTGGTCACACTAAACTAGTCCTCTGGCTATCCTGTTACTTCTTGCAGTTTCTGTTACCCTGTCTGGAGTCCTCTTCCCCTTTTGAGGCAGCAGAATATCGTATAGAGGTAGGGAACCTAATGCCGTTTCTTGCTGAGTTCCTAGAACTAAATTGAAAGGAAAATCCTTACTTTCCATGCCTAAGTAACAGAAGGACCAGACACTACTCCCTTTGCAAGCCCGGACCTGTTCTACGCAGCAGATGGGAAATTCAAAGTACCTCTGATTAGTTGCTTTTTGTAACCAATCAGACGTTTGCAACTTTGTAACTTCACTTCAGCCTCTGATTGGGGGCCACCACTTCTTTACATGAAGTGAACTCCAAGTGGCCAATGGGAAACCTCTAGGGGGTATTTGGACCCGAAAAGATTCTGTACCCAGGGCCCTTGAACTGCTGTCCAGCGCTCCCACACTCTGGAGTGTACTTTCATTTTCAACAAATCTCTGTTTTTGTTGCTTCATTCTTTCCTTGCTTCGTGCGTTTTGTCCGTTTCTATGTTCAAAATGCCAAGAACTTGGACACCCTCCACCGGTAACACTTTCAGCCAACTTTTTGTCCTTCAAGACCAAGGGCCGGAATTATCTTTTCCAGGAAACCTCCCCAGACCCCTTCTGATTTAGGTACCGTCCTCTGTGCTCCCTGTGATTAAATCAGCCTCTGTACATATTACACAATCACTATGCTCTGATTTCCGTTTATTTGTCTCTCTTTTGCAATCTGTGTCATATTCCTCTTTTTATCCGCCTTGCCAAGTATGGAGCCTGTCACATAGCAGGCCTCATAAATACTTGTTTAAAGAATTAATAGATATAGAACCACAGGGCTTAGTGAGTCCCTGGAGAAAGGGATCAAAGATGTTTCCGAGGCCTCTATATCAGGAAGTGCAGAAATTTCATGGTTTGAGCATGGGCAGGGAGGATTATTTGTGAGCTGTATTTGACGCAAAAGTTGCTCCCCCTTCCTGATTTCTTAGCTCACTTGGCCAATCGGCGGGTAGGACAGCTGGAGCGCAAATTAGGAGAAAAAAACTACACTTCCCGTCATGCCTCTGGGAACCACTCCCGTTTCCGCCCTTCGTCACCGCCTTTTCCCTACGGAAATGAAAGGAGCACTTCCGGGTTGGGCCATAACCTGGAGCCGGCGGCATAGGTTGGCTCTCTAGGGCTTCACCCTTAAGCTCCGCCTTCGCTCCCGTTTTTCTGGAAACACGGCTTTGATCTCGGGACAGGTACCTCGCGGTTGCTGCGGGTGCCCTGGATCCAGTAGGCTGCACCCGGCCAGCGAGACCCTTTCCTGGTGGAGGCTCAGAGTTCCGGCCGGGTGCATCCGGCCTGTGTGTGGCGCGAGGCAGGGAAGCCGGTACCCGAGTCCTGGCCCCAGCGCTGACGTTTTCTCCCCCCTTTCTTCTCTCCGCCGTTGCAGCGTTGCAGACGCTAGTGTGAGCCCATGGCAGATACGACCCCGAACGGCCCCCAAGGGGCGGGCGCTGTGGTAAGTGCGAGGGCAGGGTAGCCTGGCTTGATTTGCAAGAGTTAGGAAGAAGCAGGAAGTGTTGCGAGTCCCGAGGCGTTCCAGAAGCTCAGTGCTTTCAGGACTGGGATTAATGAGTTGGGGTGGGGATGTTGGAACGGGGAGAGGGAAGGTCCTGAGCTAAGATATGGAGGGAACTACAAGTTTGTTTGCGAAGCGACAATAGACTGACTGCAGCTCGTGGCCCTCACCTGTATGCCATGGAAATTGGGCCTTCTTTCCTCTTCTCACATCTCCGTCTCTTGTTTATCGTAGGCCCCAGGGTTAAAGATGCCACATGAGGTTGTGCCATGACACGCATGATCCATGACACACACCACGTGGAGCACACGGGTGCTGGCAAAGAACGTTTCTGCCTAGTATATACCATTGTATATAGAAATTATGCAAAAGGAGGAGAGCGGTGGTCTTTTTCTTCTTCACTTTGTTCTTTATGAAGAGAAATATCATTATGCTTTTGTAAATTTTTTAAGATGCTGATCTGGAACTAACAAGTTATTTGTGCCCGGAGCATTATTGTCCTCTACTTTTTAATCCATAAATAGTTAAGTATTCTTCTGTGTGACCACAATGCGGTTACCACATTTGAGAAATATTACCTAATATAAAGTCCATGTGCAAATTTCCATAATTGTCCTTTAAAGCTGCTTTCTCTTCATCCGGGATTCAGCCAAAAAACATGCATCGATGGCCGGGCACAGTGGCTCACTCCTGTAAGCCCAGAACTTTGGGAGTCCAAGGCAGGAGGATCGCTTGAGTTCAGGAGTTCGAGACCAGCCTTGGAAACACAGCGAGACCTCATCTCTACTAGAAATCAAAAAAATTAGGCGGGGCGTGGTCGCTCACGCCTGTTAATTCCAGCACTTTGGGAGGCCGAGGCGGGCGGATCGCTTGGGCCCGAGAAGTTGAAGCTGCAGTGAGCTAAGATCGCACCCACTGCACTCCAGGTTGGGCTATAGAGCAAAACCTCCTCTCAAAACAAACATAAATTAGCCGGTCTTGGAGGTGCGCTCCTATAGTCCCGGTATAGTCCTAGCTACTCGGGAGGCTGAGGCGGGGTGTGCTGCTGCGCTCCAGCCTGGGGTGACAGAGGGAGACCCTGTCTCAAAAAGCATGCATTAAATTTACTGTCTGTATCTTGTTTACTCCCTTTTAATCTAGGAACAGTTCTGCCCTCTCCTCCCCTTATCTTTTAAGATACTGATAGTTGTGAGTCCAGACATATTTTGCAGCATATATGTGTATCTATATTATATATCAGGAAGCATTTTACATTGGTTTATCCGATCATTGCAGAATTTGACTATTTGATTAAGGTGGTGTCCACCAGTTTCTCCATTGTAAAGATTCCTTTTTTCCTTTCTAACTAAAGTGTTCTTTGGCATGATACTGTGAGACTGTGTGAATATTGCTCCTCAACAATTTTTCACGCAAAGATCTAGTGATTTGGGGTTTTTTTTTTTTGCCTGAGCTATTTATTAGTATGATGGTTGGACAGTTTACTCTTAAAAAATGTATACCAATACACTTTCTTAAACTTTTAAAATTGTCTAATAAAATATACATAAGCGTGTACAAAACGAAACGCATAGCTCAATGATTTATTGCAGAATAAACACCCTGAACAAATAGATTTTAAGGAGAATGTTCTAAAACTAACTTTCAAACTGTGGTGCACAGTTGTAATATTTGTTGAGAAACTGAGCACAGTAAGCTGGATTCATCCTTCACTTGATTACTGCTAATCATTTCAATTTACTGGAGTCACAGTATGGTAAGTCTGGATTTAATAATACATCCAAGTTGTATTTCATATTTCTGAAATTACCTACATGTGGGTTAAAAAGGCATACAATAGAACAGCCTGGAATTTTACAATGTACTTGCATTTTCCCCTCAAATTTTTCATAGTTTTTTTCAAAAGATAATGAAATTAAATTACGTAGAGCAGTGTTTTTAGACTTCAGGTAGACCCGTTAGTGAGTTGAGAAGTCAGTTTAGTGAAAATACCAGCTATTTTTAAAAAATTAAATAGAAAATGTCGAAATCCATTATGTACAGTAGGGTAAATATTGTTTGTGAAACTTTTGTTTATATATCTATGTATATGGATCTCGATGTTAAAGTTACTTACGAAGATCCTAGACAAAACATGTAAAAGCCACTTTAGAATTTGAATATAAGATACATTTTAATGAGAAAACAAATTTTAAGATTCTGCTTTAATGGTAATAGACATAGGTATTGGGGGGAAAGCAGCAAAGGAAAAGACAGAATGCGAAAAAACTGGAGAAGAAAATGGTATACGGAAGTTTAATCTAGCACTATCGAAACTAGGGTAAGACTTGGTGGGGGAACATGGAGGTGATAAAGAGAGTGGTGTAATCAGAGAGGCAGGTGGCCATTTAATACCTGTCAGCCGTATTTTGAACACCTACAGTATGCCAGGCTCTTGTGCATGTAGGTAGATTACAAGGTGAATGAGTTCAGTTGTTACTACTATCATGGTTTTATATTTCTTCTTCAAAAGGTTTCTTTAATCCAAACTGGCTTTATGTGATGTTTTATTCAGCTCTGAGACCTACCTATTCAGATTTGAGAGTTTTGCTAAGAATAGGCATATGGATCTCTTGAGAGCAATTAGTTTTTGTTTAAAGTTCTTTTAAAATAGAAGAAGCCAATATTACAAGTATTAAAGGAATACAGACAATTGTAGTTGAATTTCTGTTAAGATTATTTTTTCTAATTAATTAGTCTTTGCATTTTTTCAAATGTCAGCTGATGTTTTTCTGTTTATTTCTGTTTAAATACTTCTTGTGCTTTCTACATGAAAACTATAAGGTGTTCGGACTTGTCATTAAGCGTATACATGAAACATTTAATTGCCTTAGAGTTTTCACCTAATGATCTAAAAAACAAATGGAGCAAGATTAAAATATTTTGAGTAGACATAAAAACCACACAGTCTTGATGCTTAAAAACATAATTTGCAGGCATAGCTTACAGTATTTTTCTTTTTAAATTTAGCAATTCATGATGACCAATAAACTGGACACGGCAATGTGGCTTTCTCGCTTGTTCACAGTTTACTGCTCTGCTTTGTTTGTTCTGCCTCTTCTTGGGTATGTATTATACATATTGCTGCCTTTGATATTCAGTTGTTGAGTCAGTTTATCTGGAATGCCTTTTATGTGTAAGACTTGTTAACCTGTAAAGGGTTCAGGGACAAATAAAATACAAGTTCCAGCCTTAAGATACTAACAACCTAATAACACTATCAGAGGAATATTTTATATCTTGTGAAACTAACACATTGAAAATCCAAGGAAAAATTGATGTGTGGGAATGAGATAAGTTCATGTTTTTTTCATTTTTACTTATTACTTGATGGAAGATCCTGCTTTATAAAATTCAGTTTTATAAATTGATTATAAAAAATTCAGTTGGACATATATATGAAGTGATGCTATTAAAAAGGTAGAATAAGTTCATGTAATTTTTTTCTATTGACAAGTGATTTAGGTGTTGTGCAATTATGATGCAATTCACAAAGGAGGAAGAGACACTGCAGTTGTTTATGTCTCATGATAACCTCTCCTCTGGTAATTTGCAGGTTGCATGAAGCAGCAAGCTTTTACCAACGTGCTTTGCTGGCAAACGCTCTTACCAGTGCTCTGAGGCTGCACCAAAGATTACCACACTTCCAGTTAAGCAGAGCATTCCTGGCCCAGGCTTTGTTAGAGGACAGCTGTCACTACCTGTTGTATTCACTCATCTTTGTAAACTCCTACCCAGTTACAAGTATCCTTTTCTACCTTTTTAACAATGAAATTGCCAACTAAGTATATAGGAGATCTCTTCTGATTATTTCAGCAATGAAGGCATTCCATGAAGTCTGGGTTTGTTCTTGGCACTTCATTTGAATGAAGATATGTTTAGCGTAAGAATTTCTGACTTTTAAAATGTGAAATGTAAACTTTGAAGAGCTGATTTAGGAATTTTAAACTATCTTTGTTCTTGCCTCTTGTAATCTTCTCTGTTAGAATGGATATTTTCAAATTCTGCTTCGAAGTATAAGCTTATGCAGAACTTACTTTAATATTTAAAATTTTTTTCATTTAATTCACATTTTTGGCAAAGTGTCATGTCTTGCTTTAAAAAAGAGAGGTCCTCAGCTCTTTCTATCTTAACCCCCAGTGAACTAGACACAAATGCAATTTAACCAAGAAATAACTTATTTAAGCAGGGAATGAGATAAATCAAAGAAGTTAATATTTGCTGTGTATAGAGTAGAAAATAAGGACACACATGGATAATCTGTGAAGCTAATGAGAAATAACTCGTTTGGAATTTGTATGTTTTCACATTTCAAAGGTGTGTTGTGGGATGATACTGGGTATTCCATAAAGGAGGGGGAAAAATAGGGAAGAGGTTCTATAGTGAACGCTAGGTTAAACTTTTTTTTTTTTTTTTTGAGACAGGGTCTTGCTCTGTCGCCCAGGCTGGAGTGCAATGGCGCGATCTTGGCTCACTGCACCCTCTGCCTCCTGGGTTCAAGCAATTCTCTGCCTCAGCCTTCTGAGTAGCTGGGAAATACAGGCGCCTGCCACCACACCCGGCTAATTTTTTTGTATTTTTAGTAAAGACGGGGTTTCACCATATTTGCCAGGCTGTTCTTGAACTCCTGACCTCATGATCCACCTGCCTTGGCCTGCCAAAGTGTTGGAATTACAGGTGTGAGCCACCACGCCCGGCCAGGTTAAACATTTTTAAATAGGTTCTTTACTATAGGGACTTTGGTATTCTAACGTGTGTTGTGAAACTAAAAGAGTTACCAGGGTTTTTTAAACTTAACTGGTTTGGTTTTTTTTCCTGTAGATTATCTCTGCAAATCATTTTGTGCATTGAGAAGTGCTGCTCTGAGAGCTTTTGAATATTATGATACCTCTATATGTTATGTAAAGCACAATAAAATATTCCTCTGAGACTGAATATTACCTATTTAGATACTTATGCTCATGAAGTATCAAACTTTTAAATAGATTTTTATAAGTCTTAAGCAAAAGAAATAGGAGGAAACAGAAATTTCCTGAGCACCTATTTTGCCAGTATAAGGACTTGAATTTAGGCCAGGCACGGTAGCTCATGCATGGTGGCACTTTGGGAGGCCAAGGTGGGCGAATCACGAGGTCAGGAGATTGAGACCATCCTGACTAATATGGTGAAACCCCATCTCTACTAAAAATACAAAAAATTAGCTGGGCATGGTGGCACGTGCCTATAGTTGCAGCTGCTCAGGAGGCTGAGGCAGGAGACTCGCTTGAACCCTGGAGGTGGAGATTGTAGTGAGCCAAGATCATGCCACTTGCACTCCAGCCTGAGCGACAGAGCGAGACTCCATCTCAAAAAAAAAAAAAAAAGAACTTGACATTTAATCTTTGTAGCACTCTAAGAAATATACCACTCATTGGGGTATATTTTTAATAAAGATGCTGATTTGCTGATTATCAGTATCCACTTCCCACATATTGGCTAGTAAGTAGTAATGCTGAAAAGGTCTTTCTAACTTAAAAGCCCTACCTGATCTACAGTTAGTGGGTGAGTAACACTTAAGTGTACATTAAAGATATTTCTTTCTCTATGTGGGTAAAGCTGGTAACTTCATTTACATGTTCATTATATAGAGATTCCCTTTAAATTACATGCTTCACTGAGATAATATGGGTAGTTTGAAATGTAAGGATAAAATTTTTCCTGTTTCAATGCATGGGTCTGTAATGTCCCGTCATAATTTGTATTGGTTCATTTTTAGGTAAAACTTATTAAATGATTATTATACTATGACTGTAAATGATAATCACATTTGTTTGGCATATTATTGGCTTGACTGGCCTCTGTTGATTGAAGTGCTTTGCAGTCACCAATGTTAAAATTCTAGACTTTCTGAGCTATAACAGGAAGTTATGTAGAGATTTTTGGTCATGCCTTTTAGTAGCTTAAAATTTCTTCGGAGGGAGAAATAGAAATGACAGAAAATGTGTTTTAATGTCAGGTAAACTGAATACATCAATAACTTTGGGAACAGTGCCTTACACAGATCAGAAAGTTTTGTTGAGTGAATCCTGAGGTCTTGCCAGATGAGACTCATGACTAGTGAAGAAAGCCTTTCTGCCTTTTTATACAGTTGGTTATTTGGTAGCCCCTCTTTTCTGGGAATGTTGAAGATTAAGGATTTCCTATTCCTTAAATTCTTAAAAAGGGAATGTAGTAAACAGTGGGAATAACATAAACTAGTAATTGGCAGGAAATGCTAATCTGATTATTAAGGTGATATGGTAATAAATAAAAGTGGGCCCAAAGTAATATTACAGACTTGCGTTCTGATTTTTGTTCTTATAAAGGAGATATTTTGTCCTTCCTCGATTAATAACAGGTACTTAGGGCATTTCACCTCTTATCTTTTCTAAATACATTGTATTAATAGTTTAAAAGTGATGTTGAAGACTAAGATTATGAATCTCTTACCAAGGATTTGTGAACTATAGAATGTTAGAGATGAAAGACTCATTGGAAATTTCTAGCTTTGATCTCTGCATACTCATTTGCCAGAGCATGAAACTTGGCCTAGGAAAATTAGGTTAGTGACAGAGTCAGGAGTGGAACCCAGGTATCTCGACTCCCAATTCAGGGCTATATTTTCACTACCTGACACTGCCCCTTTTATTGAATTCAGTCTGGATATGCGTCAAAGTTCGAATTGAATTCTTTAAGGATCAACAGAGTTTTATAGTGACTTTAGGAGATAGTTGTAGCTTCCATCAGTTTCAAAGTAGTCTATGATTCATTAAAAATTTTAAAACTTTTTATATACATATATGATCCCTACTTAGGAAATGGACATTTTTCTTAATTCTTGTTAGAGGTGGGAACAAGTTGGTCAGGATATTAATTTGGAAAACTATGTTAGAGAGTTATGGTTCTTCTAATACTTGGATATAGGTTGGTGTCTTGCTTGTCAGTTGGAAACTGGGTCCCTTGGATTCCTAAATGAGTTATGGTTATAATGAATTTGATACTCAGATTATGTTATAGCAATCACCATTTCCTGTCATATCAGGCCTTCAGTTAGTATAGAAAAATACAATGGTTCATTTCTTAGGAACTGCTAATATTTTTAGGACAAGTATTTTTGCCATTTGTGATTGACTAACAGTCTATATCATTTTGTGGAACTACTTGACAATTTTTTTTTTTAAATCAACCTGGTAGAAATTGGGGTGGAGAATGGGGTCTTTTGAACAATTTCCATTTTACAAAAAGCTGAATGAAAAGTATGTTTATCCATGGCATAAAGCCAAACAGTTGGATTCAAAAGGATTCTTTCCTTATGTCTGTAATTAAGCTGTTAAGAGTTTCAATTGACTGTATACAAAGCAAAATATATACTGCCATTTTAATTTTTACAAATTGAGAGCATAACTGTAACAACTTGTTAGGTATAGTATCTCAAAATTTTAGAGTCTTTGTAGGAAAGAAGTAATAAAAGATCTTTAGTCTTCGGGACTAAAAATTTGTGAATTACTCTTTAAACCATTACCTTAGACTCTTTCCTCAGTATTTGAGATTGTGAAAGCACTATAAAACTACTGTGTTTGAAGGGTAAGTTAGAGTGACCAAGAAAGCCGTTGTAGGGTTAAAAGCTATACTTACAACCCTTTGGGGTTACTTAGATTTCAATTTAATTTAGCAAGTGTTTAAATTGTTACCCAGTAGAAATGAATAAAAAAGCTTTTTCACTATTAATTTTTGTCATAAAAAGAACTGTGAATTGGCCGGGCGCCCGTGGCTCACACCTGTAATTCCAGCACTTTGGGAGGCCGAGGTGGGCAGATCACCTGAGGTAAGGAGTTCGAGACCAGCCTGGCCTACATGGTGAAACCCTGTCTCTACTAAAAATACAAAAATTAGCTGGGCGTGGTGGCAGGCGCCTGTAATCCCAGCTACTCGGGATGCTGAGACAGGAGAATCGCTTGAACCCAGGAGGCGGAGGTTGCGGTGAGCCAAGATTGCGCCACTGCACTCCAGCCTGGGGGAGAAGAGTGAGACTTCATCTCAAAAAACAAACAAAGAACAAACAAACAAACAAAAAAACCTGAATTTTAGAAAATGAAATAGTTTACTTTCTTCTTTATAGTTAACAAAATTTGATTTGGCTTAAAGTGTATCAGTAAAACAAACCATTCCACTGAACTCATTTTAGCAGATGTTTCAGATCTGTATATTTGGACATAATACATAGTCTGTTTTGCAGAATACTTGATGACTTTTAAATGTTTTCCTTAATTGTTTTCTTTAGTGAGTATCTTCCCAGTCTTGTTATTCTCTTTGCTTCATGCTGCTACATATACGAAAAAGGTCCTTGATGTAAGTAAAACTGCTGCTTGTCTGACTTCTGAATTACAGATCATTGACATGAATTCTCATTCTAAGACATTTTGGTATTTGTCACAAAAAGTCCCTCCATTCCTTACAAACTTGTTATGAATTATTTAGTGATTTGAAAGTTTTAAGTTTAGAAGTGTTTATTGAAGTTTCACAAACTAGAACATTTTATAGATAAAGGATTGCACTTAATATCACCCCCCGGTCTCCAGGGGACTTTTTCAAGTTTGAAATAGATCTATTTTTTTGAAACCTGTGTCCCTAAAGTTTGTTGAGTTGTCAGATCTCTTGTTCTGTCAGTGTTTAATTCTGGCATACCAGATAAGTTGAGTGTACTGAATAAATCTCTTTTACATTAATTTTCAGAACTGCTGCTTTCCTGAAATTCTTTCTTATTGCTAGGTTGGAGCATTAAACCTAACTTGGCATCAGGCCATTGACAGAATATACTGAAATTTGAATTAAAATATCCAGGCAAATTTACCAAGCACATTTACAGTATATATACTGAAATTTGAATTAAAATATCCAGATTTATGCTTTGTATTGGCCTTTTTCTTTATCCCTGTAATTCTTTGGTCACAGCAGTAATTACATTGCTGTATAATTCCAACATTAGCTAAGGAAGGAGTCACAGATATTTTAACTGTATTACTGGATAGTCAGATTTTGTCATGGTTAGAGAGAAATAACCACTATTTTTTGTTAAATAATCATTCTTGAGAAAAAGCAGCCAAGAATGAAAAATACTTTTACTAAAGTTGTTTTTTATATTAAGTCTAAATATATACAAAAGCAGGAAAAATACTATATTTGTCCTTAAATGGTTTGTGAACTTTGTACCATCATTTCCAAAGTAGTATATTTGATTGTATTGCCTGTTGGATAGGCTATTTACTTACAGAAAGAAAGTATTGTTATCAGAAATGCTTCACTTATTTCTAATGTTGGTTTTCTTTTGTTTTAGGCAAGGGGCTCAAATAGTTTACCTCTGTTGAGATCTGTCTTGGACAAATTAAGTGCTAATCAACAAAACATTCTGAAGTTCATTGCTTGCAATGAAATATTCCTGATGCCTGCCACAGTTTTTATGCTTTTTAGGTAAGGAAAAATTGTATTTGTTTTGGGAGGTTGATGAATACACATAATAAGGGTAGAAACTCAAGTTTTATTCTGTTTAAATCTGTTGAAGGTAGGTATTGACATGTAGAGCTAGATGAATCTTAGCAGTCGCCTAATCTAACCTTTGTCGTTTATAGTAGAGAACTTGAAATATAGTAGACCTAGGAATTTGTCTTATTTCTTGTGATTTATCATTTAACATTTTAAAAATTACTTTCATAGTTACCACCTTTGAAAGAATCTTATGAAGTCTAATCTAGTCCATTCTGTCACTATTGAGATGATGTTTCTTACACTAGAGAAAAACTTTTAAAATTATGTTCTTATATTAATAGTGACTACTATCACCTTATTTTGTTTGTATCTTAATTATAGAAGTAATACGTGAATAAAGAAAGCCATCCTTTTAAAAGTGTGAACATTAAGATAGTATTGACCTCTGCATTGAAATTCTTGCATTACATTTTAAAACAATACACCTTGCTACCCAGATGATTGTTTTATCAATTTTTAGTTTTACAAGTAATGAGACATTACAGATAAAAGCTAAAATAACATTTGACTATATGAATCCTAGTTGCAATTTTGTCCTCTTCCCAGAGGTGTAAGGAGTTTAATATGTGTCTTACGTATGTAGTCCTTTAAAAATACTTATAGAAATTTGTAGAACATATATACTGTGGATGTGGAGTTTTGTTTGTTAATTTGTTTAGTTCTTATTTTACATCAAAGATGTTATTCTGGCTAGGCATGGTGGCTCACACCTGTAATCCCAGCACTTTGGGAGGCCAAAGTGGGCGGATCACTTGAGATCAGGAGTTCAAGACCAGCCTGACCAACATAGTGAAACCCTGTCTGTATTAAAAATACAAAAATTAGCTGGGCATGGTGGTACATGCCTGTAATCCCAGCTACTCGGGAGGCTGAGGCAGGAGGATTGTTTGAATCCAGGAGGTGGAGGTTGCAGTGAGCCGATAACACGCCACTGCACTGCAGCCTGGGCAACAGAGTGAGACTCTGTCTCACCAAAAAAAAAAAAAAGGTGTTATTCTGTACCTTTTTCCCCCTTGTATGTTTTCATAACCTATTTGATTTGGCATATCCAGTTCTGTTTTTTTTTTTTTTTTTTTTTTAAGCCATATAGGATTCCAGCTTATCTCCTGATCATGGAAATTTGTTTCCAAATTTTTAGTTTTTCAAATATTGACCAGTAAATATTTTTTACCTGCTTATACTTAATGCCAGTGTTTTCTTTAACATAGATACCAGAAAAGATTTTGCTAAGTACAAGCTAGGTGCCTTTTGTGTTTAATGGACCATGCTAAATTATTCTTTAAAATGTCTGTGTTACCTGTTTTTCATAATCTTGTTAGTTTGTAACAAACTATCATTATTGATTTTATAGTTATATTTTATAATTTTAAATGTACCTTGCTTGATTAACTAGTAAAGTTTTCATGTACTTGACAATTACTTCTTTCCATAGCAGTCTCTTCAAACTAAGAACAGAGTTTTATAGATTCCCTTATAAACGTATATCTGTTTCATTCTTTTAAGTGGTGCTTTCTTCTGAGAACTCCAGGACTGGCAGGTGTTGCTTAAGTTGTGTGGTCCCAACTAGATTTGATGCAGTTGTATTTGTAAATTAACTCTAAAACCTTGACCCTAAAATTTAATAAAAGCCTTCTCTTCTCCTAGAAGCTGAAAGCATATAAAAGAAAAGGGTAATGTAATCTGGAACAACAGAAAAAGGGACAAGATCAACATTCTAATATTTTTCCTATCATTTATAGGTTTTTCTTTTCACCTCTTTCTTTTGTGATCCTGATCTACACTTAGAAACTTTAATTATTAATTAGGAAAAGGCACTTTTTGCCCTTTTTTTATTCATTTTTCTGGAGTTTTTATGTCACTTAATCCTGCTTTTGGGTCAGACCAGGTTCTGTGATTTGTTTCATGTAACTAGATGGAAGTTAAAATGGTAGATACCAGGCCGAGCACGGAGGCTCATGCCTGTAAACCCAGCACTTTGGGAGGCCAAGGCGGGCAGATCACGAGGTCAGGGGATCGAGACCATCCTGGCCAATATGGTGAAACCCCCGTCTCTACTAAAAATACAAAA
Source organism: Theropithecus gelada (assembly GCF_003255815.1). Lineage (NCBI taxonomy): Eukaryota > Metazoa > Chordata > Mammalia > Primates > Cercopithecidae > Theropithecus > Theropithecus gelada. The sequence goes on from NC_037672.1 coordinate 40,916,415, forward strand.
ATTAGCTGGGCATGGTGGTGCACGCCTGTAGTCCCAGCTACTCGGGAGGCTGAGGCACAAGAATTGCTTGAACCCTGGAGGTGGAGGTTGCAGTGAGCCGAGACCATGCTACTGCACTCCAGCCTGGCGACAGACCGAGACTCTCTCAAAAAAAAAAAAAAAAAGGGTAGATACTGAGACTAGTTTTTTTATATGGGTATAATTGATATCTATATTCTGAAACCTCCAGATTCTGTTTAGTAAGCAAAATAATTTCTTATGCTCCTGTTAAATCAGATTAAGATAATTTTAATGAAATTCTGAGATACCATGCAAACTTAGACAAAGACTTCACTTTGGAACGATAGTGAATTTTTTGTTAGGAGCACCAGGTTTTGACTGCGTTGGTACGTTGAGTTGTGCTCCTTAAATGTTTAATTTAAACGTTTATTTGTACAAACTTACCGTCTTAATTTTTAAGATTACTGTAAAGAAGATGAGACTTTACCAGAAATGTTTAAATAGAGAAATCATTTTGTTTGTTTGAAAAATTAAAATCAGCTTATACTTCCTATTAGGAAAAGCTGTTAATGCCTTAAATAGGTAGCTTGAATATAACCTAAACAATAAAATTAAGAACAATCTTACATTACTGCTATTCCTAATATGCTACCCTTTGTGGTAGACACACAGTCTAATATTAGGAGGCTTTATCAAGTTGTATTTGCACCAGTAATGCTTCAAGCTCTGTATTTAAAAATTGATGCATAGTCTATGAGTTATCTTACATATGCATTGTGCACGTGTGCAAAGACAGATAAAAAGATCATTGTAGGCCGGGCGCGGTGGCTCATGCCTGTAATCCCAGCACTTTGGGAGGCTGAGGTGGGTGGATCACGAGGTCAGGAGATCGAGACCATCCTGGCTAACACGGTGAAACCCCGTCTCTACTAAAATACAAAAAATTAGCTGGGCGTGCTGGCGGGTGCCTGTAGTCCCAGCTACTCAGGAGGCTGAGGCAGGAGAATGACATGAACCCGGGAGGCGGAGCTTGCAGTGAGTGGAGATGCTGCCACTCCACTCCAGCCTGGGAGACAGGGAGACACCGTCTCAAAAAAAAAAAAAAGAGAGATATATATATGTATCTTTGTAGCTTTATTTCTAATTGACTGGAGCCACCCAAATATTCATTAGTAGGGAGTTTGTTACATAATAGTCCAAGCATTAGATGGTATATTTGAAGCTGTAAAAAAGATTTAGGTAATTTATGTATTGTGATATGGGATAATCACCAAGATATAATAAGTTAAACGTAGTTGTGTAGGGTATTCTCCATTTATATTTGTGGGGCATGTGTGTGTAAGGACATAGATATGTTTCTGTCTCAGTTTTTTGGGAATGATAAACCATCTCTGTCCTAGAGTTGTTAAAGAGATTTAGTGAATTATAAAATGAGCACTATCTTAGTGTTAGTCATTATATACACTTGTATATATACATTTCTGAAAGGACATATTTGAGACTGACAAATTTGAGACTGTGGTCTCAAAAGTTTGAGGAAAGGGCTAATTTGTATGATGGGAAACTTGTTTTTAAGTGAATGTTTTCTATTTCTATTTTCTGTGTTGTGTCTCTTACATTTACACTTTAAAAAGATAAAAATTTGTCAAATTATTGGGGAAAATGGATGTTGCATTTGTTTAGCGGTAAGTTTGTAATCGTGTAAATTATTTTTGTTACGAAAGTAATACAATTTAGAAGAAAAGGCTAAAAAATTAACCTAATAAAACACATTTCGCATCTTGATATATTTCTTCCAATTTAAAAAATATAGTTGTAATAATATGTATAGTTTTATATTCTGCTTTTTTCAAAGTTGCTATGTAATTTTCATAACCAAGATTCTAGGTAGTTGCATGTTAAATCTATTAAATAACCGTAATGTAAGTTGTTTAATTCTGCTTCACATTAGGTTGTTGCCACATTTTGTTTGTAGTTATTTCAGTGAATGTCTTAATTCAGATAGTTTTTCTTAGGGAAGAATTCCAGACTTGGTATTTCATAAACATATATATAATTCTTGGGGTATTGTAATTGTGTTTTTTAACCAAGAACAATAATTAGTATAGGCTATGTAGATTTACTAATGAGCCAGTGTAATTTTTGTGGTTGGCGGGGGAGTGTTTGTTTTTTTTAATATATATAAAACAAGTCACTTTTTATTTTCATATTTTATGAAGATTTACAACTTGATTTCATCAATTAGTAATTATGGAAGTATTTATGTAACATTTTCTGATTTATTTGGTATTTTAAAAAATTTCAAAAGTGGTACATACAAGAATACATCTGTAAAAATTTAACATTTTACTCTTTACCAATCATATACATTCTTTTATATCCAAAGATAACTTGGATTTAGACATGATAGATTTCACTATGACCATTTGATGAATGAAGATACACATATTCTCCAGTTGAATTGCCTTTAAGTTTTGAGAGCATACACATGAATTAATAATGTATATTTATCACCCTTGTATTTTTTTATTTCAGTGGTCAAGGAAGTTTGCTCCAACCTTTTATATACTATAGATTTCTTACTCTTCGATATTCGTCTCGAAGAAATCCATATTGTCGGTAAGCTGATGATTATTTTATGCATGTTTTATTTGTTGAGAGTATTATGAATATATAGTATTTGTAATTCTTAAGAGTTACTTAGCTAATGTGTTAGAATTTAGAAGCAAGCAGTGTTTCGGTAATTTTAAGTTGTAGGCCTTAGAATGTACTGGGGTTGGTGAGGAAGTGGTTGTATTTCTTTTTGGAAACAGAGACTGCAGTTATCTACGCCACCTCTACAGCACTGCTAAAACTTAGCAAATTTTAAAATGTGTAAGACATAGGTTTCATTCTCAGCTTTCCTAGATGAAGGAAGAAAACACATGTCAATTACATAAACAATGATTAGGATACAGTATTCACTATCCAATAGGTAATGAATGCCATACGTTTGCTTTATTATATCAGTACTGCAGTCCACAGAAGGGAGATATCATTGGGCCAGAAGATAGATGAGCCCAGGAAGGTTTCACAAAATTAAGATTGTGGGAGGAATAAAACTTTTGAATAGTGAAAATAGGGAAAACCATTTTAGGTGGGGAAATAGTAGGAGCAAGAGAGACGAGAAGCTCAGGCCATATTTGAGGAACTTTATTTAGAGCTGTTTTGACTCTAATGGAGATTCCGAATGGTGAATTGCTGGAGCTAAGATTAGAAAGGTATATTGAAGCCATATTATAAAACTTCTTGAGTTTTAGGGTAAGATGTTTGGAATTTATCTTTTAGGTGAATGGGAATGATGGTTTTGACATGGTCAGATATTCTTCTGATAGCCTTGTGCCAGAAGAGTTTGAAGCAGAAAAATGGGGAAGCAGAGAAATTTTAGGGAATTACTGTAGTTTTCAGGAATGGAGGCTTAAATTAATATACACTAAATTATACATTCTGATCTCAAGCATTGGAGTAAAACTAAAATGAATAAATGTTTTTAATAGCTTTAAAAATGATACTCAGATACTAATATTAACATAGTCTATTTTCAAGTTTAAAATAATGGAGTAGAATTCAGCCAGAAATCCAATAAGTGCATTACAGCAATCTGTACATTATATTTTCATGAGTACAGTAAAAAGAACTTGAATTTGAATGCTGATCCATCATTAACTAGTTGTGTGAGTAGGCAAGTTATTTAAATTTGGATTTCTTCACTGGTAGAGGAAATAACTCCTTCTGGGGGTGAAGTGAAGTAATATTTTAAAAGTACTTCGACTGTTACATTCTTACTAGTTTATTTTTGTTACTCTATGATCTGATTTTCCGTTCAGAGTGTTTTTGTGCTAATAGACAATGTCTTTTTTATAATACTTTCTAAAATAGAACTTACTTTAGACATTCGTTCTTAATGAGTCTGTGGTAGCAAATTAACATTCATTTTTACTTGATTTCATGAGTTTTAGCCTTTTTTCTTTCTGGTCCCTATATTCATTTCAGACATTATGTTATAGTTTTTTGCCCTGACATCTGTTATTTTAATCAGCACATTTGTTTTTCTGTGCTGCTTTGTGCCTCCTTCGCCATTCCCATTTTCTCCATATACCCTTAAATCATATTAGCACATCTAGAATTTAGTTTTCAGAGGACTGAAAAGGAAAGAATAGCGGTGAATCAAGATAACACAAATATGTGCTAGTAAACATCTTCAAAGCTCTCTTACAAGCACCCATTTTAATCAAAACTATTGGAAAGGTAATGGAAAATATTTCAACTTGTAAATATTGATAAACAGGCTATAAAACTATATTTTCAATTCTACACTTTTTTAAATTAAAGGTTTTGAGACCATCTGTATTCACAGTTTGTACCATTTTCACTATGATATTTATTCTCAAGTTAGTGGTTTCAATTCTTTTTGGATATCTAGTACAGATTGTCTATAGCTGTGCTGTCCAATACAGCACAGCAACCACATTTAACCATTTAAATAAAATTCATAAAACTTAAAACTCAGTTCCCTTGAGCACAGTTCACGTGGGTACTCAAAAGCCATATGTTGCTGGTGGAAACTGTGAGTCAGCACAGATATGCAAAAATTTTATCATTGCTCAAAGTTCTCTTGTCAGTGCTATTAAGGAACTCTGTAACTTGGTCTGTCAGCACAGATATGCAACAATTTTATCATTGCTCAAAGTTCTGTTGTCCGCGCTGTTAAGGAACTTTCTGACTTGGTCTGTGCCAGTGATGCAGCCAGTAATAAAAGAACTAGCTATGTGACTTTAGTGAAAATGATTGACTTCATTAGTCCTCATATCTTCTAGCTTTATTCATTTGACTGATTGGTTAAAACAGGGATTGTATGTTGATGAACTTATGTGGAATTAAAATATCTTCTTTCAGAGGTATTCACTGCTGAGTAAATTAGACAGCTGTGTAAGTCAGTGTGATGATGAAGGTGCTCTGAAAGTATAGAGAACAGACAGAGACAAATGAGAATTCACTGAGGAAGTGGGGACATAAGCCAAATCTTTAAAGAATGAATCTGAGTTCTGACACATGGGTGCCTGAAAAGTGCTTAGCATACTTGAGCTCAGGAAGTATATAGAGGATTGATAAATATTTCTGTCCAGAAAGGTAGATGGTAGAAAGCACTACATCATGAAAGGGTTTGGATTTTATTTTGAGATAAGGAGAGCCTTTGAAGATTGTAACATGGAGAGATTGGGAACCCCCATGATGAAATCTGATTTAGAAATATTCCAGAAAATGGATTGCAAGCTCACCAAGAGAAGAAAAATACCAATTTGGAGACTGTTAGAGTAGTCTAGAGCCTGAACTAATCCAGTGGTAAAAGGAAAAGGGGACAAATATGAAAGGTATTAGGAGGTAGGATATTAGGGCTTGAGAGAAAAGAGTAAGTTAAAGACCCGCGGGTGTGTGGCCTGGAAGCCTAAGAGAGTTGTAATGGTGCTCTCACGAAGACAGGAGATACGGGAAGGTCAGGTTTTGGAAAATTATGCATTACTCCAAATATTATTATTTCTGTCTTTCTGTGCAAGCATATTGAATACTTGTTTAGAAAAGTAATTTGTTGCTTTTTTTCTAACCATAAAAGTAAAAGAGGACACAGAAAGGTAGAATAGGAGTTGCATCTTTATACAGGATGAGTCAACACATAAGGTGAAAATTGTGAATGATTAAAATTACCTTTAATGATCCTTCATATCACTTATAAATGTCAGTACAGTATACATGATTTTGTGTATACTAGCCTGTATAATGTATGTGATGTGTACAGTATGTAATAATACTTTATAGGCAGTGAGCACAGTTAAGGCATAGGCAAAGCCCACATGGTTTTGGGCACAAACATGTAACATAAGTCCATGATAGGAGCGAGGGCAGGGAGTGGCAGGAGATAGGACAGAAAATTAGATGGAGACTAGATTGTGGAGGGTATTGGGTGTTACGTTGAGGACTTGGGCTTTAGTCTGAAGGCATAAAAGAGTCATAGTTCAGTGTAATGATCCAACTGGGAAGTTACATTTACTGAACATCTGTGTCATATTTAAACTTCACCACAACTCAGAATTATTTTACAGAAGAGGAAATCTCTGAGGGGAAATATGTACATTTAGGGAAATAGTAGGTGAATAAGTATATAACAGTGCCCATGTTATATATTTTTTTCTTGTTCTCTTTTAAAAAACTAGTTGAAATTGCGTAAGTTAAATGTGAAAATGTGACTCTAAAGACAAAATATATAATTTAAAAAATATAATCTAAGGTTTTAGAGCTAGCCATTTATTAAATACCTTTGTTAAATGAGTATTTCCACCCATAAAAGATGTAGATGTTGAGTTTGAGAATTTCATTGTGTGTATTTTGTGTTTTCTCTACAATGAATTCTAGTTATTCTTTTACTTCAAATTCTAATGGCTATGATATATTCCTTCATCAGCATTTGTTTAGCATTAGAGGCATACTTCAGAAATATCGTGGGAGTGGTTCCAGAACACCACAATAAAGTGAATATCACAATAAAGCTGTCAGATGAATTTTTTGGTTTTCCAGTGCATACAAAAGTTATGTTTGCACTCTACTGTAGTCTGTTAAGTGTGCAATAGCATTACTATCAGCAATAAGGCTGTTTTGCTTTCTTATCATTCATCCGTTCACAGAAATAGCACTTTTGATTTCCTTCAGGAACTTTTCCTTTGCATTCACAGCGTGGCTATTTGGCACAAGACGTCTAGCTTTTGGCCTGTCTTGGCTTTAGCCATGCTTTTTTCACTAAGCTTAATCATTTCTAGTTTTCATCCAGAGTGACAGACATGGGAGCCCTCTTTTCACCTGAGCACTTACAGACCATTGTAGGGTTATTAATTGGCTTAATTTCAATATTGTGTCTCAGGGAATAGGTGGGTCTGAGGAGAGGGAAAGAGACCAACCAGGAATGGCCTTGATTAAGTGCTTTGTATTATATTTGTGCAGTTTGTGGTGCCCCCAAACAGTTATAATAGTAACACCAAAGAGCATGATCACAGATCACCATGATAGATACAGTAATAATGAAAACATTTGAAATAGTGGGAGAATTGGCAAAGTGTGACGCAGAGACATGAAGTGAGCACATGCTGTTGGAAGGTGGCGCTGATAGTCTTGCTGTATGCGGTGTTGCAACAAACCTTCAATTTGTAAAAAATGAAATATCTGTGGAGTGCAATAAAATGAGGTAAGCCTGTGTATTGCTTTTTCCTTGTGTTTCTCAAAGAAAACTATTTTATCTTGCAGGACCTTATTTAATGAACTGAGGATTGTTGTTGAACACATAATAATGAAACCTGCTTGCCCACTGTTTGTGAGAAGACTTTGTCTCCAGAGCATTGCCTTTATAAGCAGATTGGCACCAACAGTTCCGTAGTTTAACATCTAGTTAAGCTACAAATATAGTATAAGCATTATTAGCAGCTGGTACTTCTGCTAGGGGTTGTAAATTCCAGGTGTTACACTGACCTCAATCCAATTTACATAATTTACATAAATGCATCTCAGTGGAAAAATAATCATTTTCTTGGCATGTTAAATCAAGCTTAAAAAGTTTTGAGAAAATTTTACTGTGCTGTGTTGCTAATGGTTAAAAAGTCTGTATCTAGTGATACACGTACCAATTTTTTAAAAAAGATGCTGTTGTGCCTATATCATGAAGTACATTTATTTCTCTTGTAAAAATAGCTCTAAAATTTGTTTCAACCGAATTGGTAACCTGAGTTTATATCTGGCATGAGTTCATTATGGTGATGAACATATGTGAATTCAGTACATTTTGAGACAGTATTCTACCATTCAGTAATTTTGGTTAATGATACTTCTCAGTGTATTTAATTTCAAATTGTTTTTTAATTGGTTTAATGCTGCTTTGTTAGGACAGATGTGTTTTGAATGTACTATTATAAGAAGAATTCTGTGTATCTTAAACTACGACCTTCTAAAATTTTATTTCCATAAGTACTTCTGTGGCCTTGAGTATTTTTTAAAAGGCTCAACTGTAAGCCTCTTAGCCAACTGGATAAATATTTGGGGTCACCTTGCCATTGAAAGCAGAAAGCAGTAGTGACACAGCTTTCCCTTCAGAGAGCCATTGAGAAACAGTTCTCAAATAGGAAATCCTTCTTTTACTAATGCGGACATATAGATTATTCGTATTATAGTTTGTAGAACTACCTAGTTCAGAATCTTGACTGCCAGTTTTCTTGGTTTCTTAGACTTAAATTTTCATTGACCATTGAAACAGTTTAGATGCCTTTTGAAAGGAATGTAACGAAGATTTAGCCTCTGACTATATGTGTGTCTCTTCTGAAATAATAATGGAGAGTATACTGTAGATTACATGTTTACCCATCAAATCTGACTTAAAAGGTTAAATGGAAGGTTTTATAAGTAAGGTAATTGATTGGAATGGAGTAGGGGGAGGAGTTGTGGGGGAATAGTGTGCATTTCAGTCTCTTAATGCATAGATAAATTTAGGGGAATTGGATGTATTATGCCACTTTGATTTGGGTTGTAAAATGTGTTAAATCCTGTTCATTGAACGCCCATCAACTCTTTTATAAAATACATGCTGATCTTCGTTACCGTTGCATGATTGGAAATGTTTAAAACATTGTACAGTTTTAGTACAGAGTAGTGTAATGGTTTTTGTGACCAGTTTTTGTCTGCATGTAATTTGGATTTCTCAAATACATTCATTAGTAATTTATCAGTAACATTAGTTTTATTTTTGTTCATCTTCCTAATCTATAAAAAGGGGATATTCTTAGGATAAATACATGAAAAATTATACTTGATAGCTTAACTATAATCAGCTATTTTTGTATTTTTGTAATATTTGTCCACAAAGTTGGAGAAGCAGCCTCATAATATACAGTTGATTTTGTGTGTATGTGGCTAGTCTTATTGTCACTGTATAAGTAATCTAATGGTTTTAGAAACTAAATTTTCTAGAGCAATAAAATGACTATAATGTTAAGTAAACATAACATTGATTTCTAATTATGTTTTTAAAAATGAAGTCTTGAATTATGTCAAGAAATTTTGGCAGCTGAAGGCTTTTCCTATAATTTAAAAAAATCTTTTAGATTTATAGAAGAGTCGGAAATGTACAAGAGAGGTTTTTTGTTTTGTTTTTGTTTTTTGAGACAGAGTCTCTCTCTGTCGCCAAGGCTGGAGTGTAGTGGCATGATCCTGGCTCACTGCAGCCTCTGCCTCGCGGGTTCAAGTGCTTCTCCTGCCTCAGCCTCCCAAGTAGCTGGGACTACAGGTGCATGCTACCATGCCTGTAGTCCCAGCTGTATTGTAAAAATACAAAATTTTTGTATTTTTAGTAGAGATGGGGTTTCACCATGTTGGCCAGGGTGGTCTCGATCTCCTGACCTCGTGATCTGCCTGCCTTGGCCTCCCAAAGTGCTGGGATTACAGGTGTGAGCCACCGCGCCTGGCCTAGAAGAGTTCTTTTGCATACCCTTTACTCAGCTCCTCTCATGTTAACATTTTACATAACTGTAGAACGTTTATCTAAAGTAAGATATTAGCCCCAGAACAATACTACTAACTGAAGTATAAAACTTACAGTTTTTTTTCATTTCTTATTTTCCTATTGTATGCTCTGTTTATACCATGATCCATGATTTTTTTTAAAATCATGATTATCTTTTAAAGATCTGTGTGTCTCTTTTTTGAGTTTTTCCTTTTTATTTTGAAAAGTACTGTTGGTCAAGATAATTGGTCAGTAATCCATGTTGGTTTTAACAAAAAGAATTTTAACATTAAAACTACTGCAATATAAAACAACACTGTGCTTTAAATTGAGGTTTTGTGTCATTATAGCAGAATTACAATATTTCTGATATACTCACGTTTGACAAGTTGAAACAGATTTGTTTCTTAAAGGAAGGTTTAATATACAAAAAAGGTACTCTTAAACTCATGAAAAAGTAAGTTTTACAATTTAAGCATTACTAGATGTTTAGTTTGCATGAACTCATAGTTAGAAATTCTGCAATAGAAATATCTACAACCAGCTGATTTGGAATTTGAAATTACAGTGTTAACATGTATACCTATCAAATTAAAATTAAGGAAATAAAATAGCAATATATAGAATGAATGTAGTAAGAGAAATTAACTCTTTACTGCATCGTTCAACTTATTGTTAATTACAGGTTTAAAAGAAGTTCATTTAACATCCAGAGTGTCTAATTCTTCAGGAAGTGGTGTAGTACCATTGTTCTTCCAGCACTTAAATATTAAACCTTTTTGGATAGATGGAAGCCTTATACAAAATCTACTTTATTTTAGCAAGGATTCTCTGTCCTTTTGTATAGTTGGTACCTTATTAATTTAAACTCTAATATCAGTCTAAAGAGAAATTTATTAAGTGCGATTTGTATTTAGTTTTTTTTTTTTTTTTTGGAATAAAATTCAGAGGTAGATCCTCCTGGAAGAAAGAAAGCAAGCGAATTTTTAAAGAAAGTTAGACTTTGGCCGGGCGTGGTGGCTCACGCCTGTAATCCCAGCACTTTGGGAGGCCGAGGGGGGTGGATCACGAGGTCAGGAGATCAAGACCATCCTGGCTAACACGGTGAAACCCCATCTCTACAAAAAATACAAAAAATTAGCCGGGCGTGGTGGTGCGCGCCTGTAGTCCCAGCTACTTGGAGGCTGAGGCAGGAGAATGGCGTGAACCTGGGAGGCGGAGCTTGCAGTGAGCTTGCAGTGAGATTTCACCACTGCACTCCAGCCTGGGTGACAAAGCGAGACTGTCTCAAAAAAAAAGAAAAAAGGAAAGTTAGACTTGAATATTTAAGAATGTCCTTTACAGAGAACATCAAGGCCAGCTATAATATTAAGCTAAAAATTATGAAAAATTAATAGATTCTGTTATAGAGCTAAGAATGATGAAATTATCAATACTTCCTTCTTCCTAAAAATCCAGATCAAAACTTCAGGTTAGGTTTCTAAGTTTAGGACATGAATATTATTTTTTCTGGAAAAGAAGATGAGTATATGTGTAATAAGACAAGTAGAACTGAGAGATTTTTTTAGTTTTAGTTCAAAATAACATTAATTTTGAGAGATTGAGGTGAAGAACCTTAACTAATGCTAATGCTTAGGAGTTTATTTTGATTAACATAGTTATTCTGACCACCACCTCTTCCTTCCTCAACCTCCTTAGAATCTGACAGTCTCAAAGCTGTCACACAAATTAGACTAATTTTGACACTTTGAAATGAAAACTTCAAGGAAGAAGTAGCCACGGACAGTTACGTTTATAATCAGTAGGTGGCACTCTTTCCTCAGGTAGCCCCCCATTTTCACATGGTGTGTTTGAAGGTTAAATGCCACCAAAAGTGCTGAGTCAGCTATAAAACTAAGTCCCTGAATTCCATCACTCTTTTAAATATGTAATCATTCAAGATTGAAAAAATATTAAGCATTTTTTGTTTGCTTGCTTGTTTGTTTTTGAGATGGAGTTTCACTCTTATTGGCCAGGCTGGAGTGCAATGGCGCCATCTCAGCCCACTGCAACCTCCACCTCCCAGATTCAAGCAATTCTCCTGCTTCAGCCCCTCAAGTAGCTGGGATTACAGGTGCCCGCCACCATGCCTGGCTAATTTTTGTATTTTCAGTAGAGACGGGATTTCACCACGTTGACCAGGCTGGTCTTGAGCTCCTGACCTCGTGATCCGGCTGTCTCGGCCTTCCAAAGTGCTGGGATTACAGGCCTGAGGCACCACACGTAGCCTACATTTTTAAAATACTGAATTATTCAAAAGAAGTACCCTGTCAATATGTGCTTTCTAGGAAAACAGTAAAATAGGGCACAATTTGGAGTGACATCATTAAGATCGTGGTCTATCCAGTTTTTTCTTTTCATTCTAAGTGCCTAAATCACCGAAACACACTAATATAAAATTGTACTTTCTCCTTCATTTTCAGATGTGTAGGAAAATAGTACTTAAAATGTTTTCATTATAATTTTGTAGGTAGACTAGATATAGCCAGTTCAACCTCTTAAAATTTAGACTTTTGATAGTAATATAAAATTTGTAGATATTATATGAGGAATGGTACCTAGATTTGAAAATTAAGCTTGGCTTATAGAGACAACTAGTTTCTCTCTCTCTCTCTCTTTTTTTTTTTTTAAGACAGATTCTCTCTCTGTTGCCCAGGCTAGAGTGCAGTGGTGCAGTCTCGGCTCACTGCAACCTCTGCCTCCTGGGTTCAAGCAATTCTCATGCCTCAGCCTCCCTAGCAGCTGAGACTACAGGCATGCACCACCATGCCTGGCTAATTTTTGTATTTGTAGTAGAGACAGGATTTCACCATGTTGGTCAGGCTGATCTTGGAACTCCTGGCCTCAAGTGATCTGCCCACCTCAGCCTCCCAACATGCTGGGATTATAGGTGTGAACCACTGAGCCTGGCTGAGACAACTAGTTTCCCTTAACAACTCACTGGAATTCTTTAGGATTAGGAGAATTCCAGAGACTATATGATATTATAGCTCAACATTTAGTATACCAAAGGCATACCTGTGTAAATCTAGGAGTTATTTCCAGAGATTGTTTTAAGGAGCAGTCTTATATTCAGGGTAGAAAGTTATGATTGGATCTTCTATGAAGGAGAAGAAAGGAGCTGCTAAGAGTTTGGGAGGTTTCCTGGTAATAACTATTCTAGGAAATGTTTATGTTCTAAGGCGATGTTCACATGGGTTCTTTAGAAGGAACATATTCAAGTGTGATGGATTAACTCTATAGCCTTTCTCCTCTTGTGCATGTAGGAAATCTGACCTGCAATGTGAGTTGATGTCACAACAGATAAAGAAAGCACAGTATTTTAAAATCTAAAGCAGATTCCTTTCTTAGAAAACAATAGGAAAAAATTATAGGTGGATATCTTTTTTTTTTTTTTTTTTTTGAGACGGAGTTTCGCTCTGTCGCCCAGGCTGGAGTGCAGTGGCCGGATCTCAGCTCACTACAAGCTCCGCCTCCCGGGTTCACGCCATTCTCCTGCCTCAGCCTCCCAAGTAGCTGGGACTACAGGCGCCCGCCACCTTGCCCGGCTAGTTTTTTTGTACTTTTTAGTAGAGACGGGGTTTCACCATATTAACCAGGATGGTCTCGATCTCCTGACCTCGTGATCCGCCCGTCTCGGCCTCCCAAAGTGCTGGGATTACAGGCTTGAGCCACCGCGCCCGGCCCATAGGTGGATATCTTTGCTGAGATCTAACAGTTAGCTCATATTCCAGGAGAAAGAATGGCCTAAGAATCATTTCATTCTATCTAGCCTTCTGAAGCTACTCACTTGATATGCTTAGCACTTTGAAACTAACCTTTTTTTTCTTGGTTCATGACAGTTTAGTTCCAAACATTTACTATTTTCTCTTGTAACTGTTAGAACAGTTCCTTTTGACATTAATTTTTGCCTACATATGTATTTTTTTAAGTTGAGACCAAATCAGTGAAGTGTTGAGCAAGTATCATTTATGATGTGTGTATATTGGAACAAATGTAAAAGGGTTACAAAGATTAGAAACAGGGTCATAAAAAATGGTTTGATTTATAAATGCATTACTTTTGGTGCTTTATATAATGGCATATATTGAACTAAAAATTTGTATAGACAGTATGTCAGCATTTCTTAGTAACTTCTCTTGAATCCATTTTTAATATCTAATATTGTACAGGTTGGAGGGTTACATTCTTCAGGCCAATGCTATCCAGACTATATAAATTTATAAAATAAATTGAAAAATTCATTCCCCTGTATTCAAGACCAAAGCACATAAATGCTAATGTAGAGCTCAGAGGGGAAATATAGTTCTCCTGCATATCTGAGAAAATGTGAAGTCCTTTCAAGAAAATCTAATAAACATAATAATCATAGCCTGCTGACACTAAGGAAAAAGGACCTCATTCACTCTTTCTTTTATGCAGCGATTTACTGGTCCCTACTGATTTCCAAATTGGATCACGGTAGTAAATTATCCATGCTGGTACCTGTGAAAGTAAGCCCTGGGATCCATATTTGTTTTGTGTTCTGCTTAAATCAGCAAGAATGATAAATTTGATGGTGTGAAATTGGAAGTATCAAGGGCTTTCTTTGGTGATTGAGGGAAATAATGTCTGTACTTGTAATTTATTGTGACCCTTTTTCACTGTATGTGCTTTGTATGTCTAATATTTATTTCAATGCAAATTAAATTGTTCATCTGCATTGTTATATCTAAGATTTTATTGATGTTAAAGTCTAATTGTGGAATAAAAATCTCTCTGGATTTAAGCAGATATAAAAATGTTATCTTGCAAAGAACTAAGAACATTTGTAGTTAGAAATCAGCTTTCCTTTGAACTTAATTGCCTTTTTGTTAGAATAAGGTGAATTCGAACACACTTCTCTTATCCTCAGCCCATCACAAATAATAGAGATGCCGTGATTTTGAGGTCTGATGTGAAACTGGGAAAAATGTGATCTAAGGTGTAACTGGAAAAAAAAAAAAGGAAAAAAACATTACGTTGATGTCTCAGCTGTTTGCTTGATTCTGTACTTTTTCTTAATCTGGTGAAATTTATACTCTAGAGATGAGTTATAGCCCTATAATGGTTCACAGTATGCAGTATATCCAAAGTCATCAGTCAACGCAGGATAACAGAGAAATATATTTCCCTTCTAGGTGTTTAGAATTGACACCTAGAATTTTCTGTGGCTTTTTAACAACTGGCAGTAAGCAATACACAGTACAAGGAAGTTAAATCCTTGTCTATTTGGAGATTGTAATCTAAGAGGCATTATGGAAATCAGTTGTATAAAGGCAATTCTGACAGGTGAATAAATATTAATTAGTAAATGAGTTCTACATAAGGGGAAAAGTGGTAACACAATAAATAGAGTGTTAGGAAAACTGATTTCCTGAAGATTTAATAGTGTGAGGTCTTAGGGACATATGCATTATTGATTCATAATGCTCTTTTCTTTAGCATATGGAAATATTTGGGGCTGTTTAGAAAATAATTCTGAGCTTTGGGAAGGGAAAAATATTTTATTCCTCAAGGCTGGTTGAATGGAGAAACTGCAAAAAAGTGGTGCACTGAGATCCTTGAGAATTATCAGTCTGAGCAGTTGGTGTGTCAACAAAGGTCTTCTAAAAGTTTATGTTATCATGGCACATTTTGAACGTGCACAAAGATTAGTGTAATGAACCTCCATATTCTTATCTCCCAGCCCTCACAATCCTTGAATATGGTCAAATGTGCCCTACCCTCATCCGTGTTCACTTTCCTTTCTCCTGGTTTAAATCATTTCATGTTATTTTAAATCACTTAGTAAAATTTTGATTATGTATCTCTTTCAGATGCTTTTTAAGATCAATATAAAAAGTTAACAATAATTATCATAGGTCTTTTAGGTTGGATGACTAGAAATGATTAAGAGTAATGCCCTGATAGGAAAAGGCTTACGTGATTTTATTGCAATATATTATGAAAGGAGGGAAATTCCAGTATTTTTTAGTAAAGGGAAGACTTCTTTCCCTATATTGTTGCCCTCAGGAAAATGCAGAGATAAACATGTCCCTCTTGGGGAAGTTATAGAAAGAGATTTTGCCTTTCTACTTTTTACTGTCTCTCTCCCAGTGGAGATAGTGTATCCAACTATTTTTCCCTAAAAACCTGAATATATGGGATTTTGGTTGGTGGTGTCACCAGAAACAGAATAGGAGGTAGTTAAGTTCTGCAAAGGAAGGGAGTCCCATTAACCAAAGAAGGGGTGGGGGTAAGTTGAGGCTATGCCACTAAATTAAGGTAAATTTAATATTAGTACCATTGTCGTCATTAAGTTGCCCTTAAAACAATTATTAATAAATATCAAGTAATTAGATTGTGAGTTTGTGAATTTAATCACAGGTTTCCTTTAAAATTTTATATACTTTAAAAAAATAGTAGTTTGTATCATTTTTTTAAATCCTACAAATTCGGAGCTTTACAACCATTATTGTCTAGCGTTCCAACAGTAATAGACCATTCCACTTAAGTAACAAACCAAGACTCTCAAGACACAGAAATAGAACTTGTAGTGATCCAGAATAAAGTAGGTTTTTCTTTTTTTGTGTCATTAATTTATAAAAGATACAGTCATATACTTAGGTTTTTTTAAAATAATGGGTCTTGATACTATGAATTCATAGTATTGTGTTTGGCAGTTCAACTTAGTAATATCCAAAGCATGTAATTCATCTTTTGAAGTGTTTAGAAACGGCCTTTAAAAAAAAAAATAACAAAAAAACACAAAAAACACTTTATCTGGATGGCTAAACTTCCTTTTTGGGCTCTTGTGCTATTGAGCTTATTTTGAATTAATTTTTTTTTAATGAACTTCATATTTTCCTGTCCTGAGGACAGTCCTTAATTCCAAAATATAAGCAAAAGAAACATTTCTTGGAAAAATATTGAATCCGGACTTTGTGCATGGTGGTTGCATCCCCGTGATCCCGACTACTTGGGAGGCTGAGGTGAGAGAATCGCTTGAGCCCAGGAGTTTGAGACCAGCCTGGAAAACAGCAAGACTTCATCTCCTTTAAAAAACAAAAGAAAAATATTGAAACCATTTCAAGGAAAATATTTTAATTTGTGCTCTTTTGCATTTTTAGTTATGTTTTTAATTATATGGATATATTGCTGGGAATAAAAACATTTGTTTTCAAAGTAGGTAAACATCCTAATAACCTACCAGAGAGTTTTTTGTTGTTGTTGTTTGCCTTTTAATATTGTGGCAAAGTTATCTGTAAGGAGACTTAGTACAACTCTATTTGGGTTTTTGTGTTCTTTATACTTACTCTGAAATGGTTTTTTTGGCAGCTCTAATTTTATACATACCTACATACAGTAGTAATATGCTTTCAGTAGCATCAATGTTTTTAAATCTTTGCATTAAAATTCTCAAATAACCTTGAAGCAGGTTTATAAAATCATTCTTTGTTCATTTTCTACTTACTGGTAATTATTCAGATTCTTAAATTTTGACAGATTAGAATCTTACCTAAATTACAAGTGAACTGCCCCCTGGTGGTAAGTTTTCTGAAAAATAATTCTAGTGGCTCTCATTTTACTTGTAACTAAAAAAATTGGGGGAAAAGGAAACAGGTTTTGACTGTTGATTTTATTTTCAGCTGGTGTTTACAGTAAGCTATCTAAGCAAGGTTCAAAAGGGCTTCTTTGTCGTGATTTTAACCTTTTCATGCTATAAAAAAAAAATTTAGACCATTATCATTTGTTAATACATACTACTAGTTTTCAGGGTGCCTAAGTGAGCTAATAATTTTTTCCATTATATTTATGTAACAAGTAGAAGGATGTTTTGGGGTCTCAATTTAAGATTGAGAAACTAAAATTCCACTGAGAAGTCAGAGAATCTCTTACTGATAGTTCTGCAGGAAAGCTTTGGAATACAATGCTCATTCAGATATTGTTCACTGAAGTGTGCTTTTTTTTTTTTTTTGAGATGGAGTCTTGCTCTTTGGCCAGGCTGGAGTGCAGTGGCGTGATCTCAGCTCACTTCAGCCTCTGCCTCCTGGGTGCAAGTGATTCTCCTGCTTCAGCCTCCCAGGTAGTTGGGACTACAGGTGTGTGCCACCACGCCCAGCTACTTTTTGTATTTTTAGTAGAGATGGAGTTTCATCATGTTGGCCAGGATGGTCTCGATCTCTTGACCTTGTGATCTGCCCACCTCTGCCTCCTAAAGTGCTGGGATTACAGGTGTGAGCCATCACACCTAGCCATTGAAGTGTGCGTTTTTATATGCTAAGTAACAGTGTCAGAAATGTGCCCATGAATGTTCTTTGGGATGCCGTCATAATTTGGGCATTCACATGGTTCTTTTTTTAAAATTTATAGAATTTGTGGAATACATTTGCTATTGGTACAATCTCAGAAGAGTGGTTTCAGATAATCTTAGATGTCTTTAGAGTCTTGAGCAAGGATAAGAGGACATACTCTACTCTTGTAAATAAACATTTTTGACTATTAATGGGTCTCTTATAAATGGATCTTCTATGTTATGCCAAGGGGAAAAGAAGTATTGTGTAATCCATACACCAAATATTCCATTTATTTTGCCTTGAAACAATACATTATTACAGTATCAGTAGAACTTAACACTGGTTAATTATTTTATTACTAATAATTTTTAATTTATAGACTGCCTAGCCCATCTGTATTTTCACTTTTTAGTTTCACCATTAAATAGAGTATGCAAAAAGACTTTGAAGAGTGCAAAAGAAAGTTTGGGTTATCATAATTAACCACTTAGTAAATCTGGTTATAAATCACAGTACAAAGTCACATAGACTCTTTTAAGGAATTTTTTTTTTTCTCTTGAGACAGAGTCTTGCACCATCACCTGGCTGGAGTGCAGTGGCCACGCCCAGCTAATTTTTTGTATTTTTAGTAGAGACGGGGTATCACCATGTTGGCATGGATGGTCTCCCTCTCCTGACCTTGTGATCCACCCGCCTCAGCCTCCCAACGTGCTGGGATTAGAGGCGTGAGCCACTGTGCCCGGCCTCTTTTGAGGACTTCTTTAAAAATTGTTGCTATTGAATATTGATCAGGCTCTTAAGAAAAAACAAATGGCTAAGACCCCAAGTGTTCAAGTAGGTGATTACTATTACCCAAGGAAAATAAACACAGAATGATTTCTCACACACATGAATTGATAATATTGGTAGTAGTGGGAAGACTGAACTGAGCTGGAAAGTACATGGTTTGCCTAAAAGCATTCAAACTTAAAAAATGTGTGCTAATCACACACTAGATCCAATTTAGCAGCTCAAGTGTTAAAACATTATCAAGGAGTTATAAATAATAGCATCAGGAGTGATGGCAGGAAGTCCTCAAATAGTGGTTCCAATCTGTGGACATTCTCTTAGTTTCTTTGGGCCTCTATTTTTTCATTTGTAGAAAGTGGCTACGAAAGGATTATTTGAGGTAGTGTATGTGAAAGTATTTGTATACTATAAAGATTTATATGATCAAACAGCTACATTTCATATTATATTATGCTTCTCATTTTACCTTTGAGATTCTGGGACTCATGGAATTTAAAAGAACCTCCCCCAAGACCATACTTGATGAGTTGGTATTGGCTAAAATTTTTGTGACCATATTTTAAGTCATCTTTCTGAGAAAAAACGCTTTGGATCTGTGTCACCAGTCGAATTATTTTACTCTCTCTCTTTTTCTTTTATTTCCATAGGTTTTTGGGGAACAGGTGGTGTTTGGTTATTTGAGTAAGTTCTTTAGTGATTTGTGGGATTTTGGGGCTTTTGCAAGGGACAGAAAGCAAAAGTGCTATTACTTAGCAAAATCAGATTCACCTCTGTAACTGTGAGAGTACTCTCCAGAAGTACATCTTCAAAATCAGGAAATGATTATAAGTCCTCTTTAAAACCATGCTCCTTCTAAACCCTGCCAAATGAATACATAAGAAGGATGCAAACATAGTCTATGAAATGCTCAAAACTAAATGTATCTGTAATGTTTAGAAAATACAGACCAGAATTACAATTCTGTTTTCATTAGGGATTATGCCAGAACTTGGTAGAGACTTAATTTTTATCCTGAGCCACCTAGGAAGAAGCAGGGATAAAACCATTATCATTGGAAGTCACTACAGTCACAGCTGAAGAATGACGTTCAGTCAACAATGGTGTATATATGATGGTGGTCCCAGAAAATTAAAATGGAGCTGAAAAATTCATATCTCCTAGAGGTGCCTTAGCTCTTGTAATATTGCAGCACAATGTATTGTGTTTGTGGTGATGTTAGTGTAAGCATATCTACTGTGCTACCAGTTGTATGGAAGTATAGCAGATACAGTTATGTATGTTAGGTAATACTTGAAAATGACAATAAACTACTATGTCACTGGTTTATGTTATTGGTTATTGTTAGAGTGTACACATACTTAACAACAACAAAAAAGGTAACAGTAAAACAGCCTCAGGCAGTTTTTTCAGGAGGTATCCAGAGGAAGACAATGTTATCATAGATGACAGCTCCATGCATGTTACCGCCCCTGAAGAGCTTCCAGTGGAACACGGAGATGGAAGACAGTGATATTGATGATCCTAACCCTGTGTAGGCCTAGGCTAATGGGGTGTGTTTGTAAAAGTTTAAAAAGTTAAAAAGAATTTGAAATAGAAAAAAGCTTATAGAATATGAGGATAAAAGGAAAGAAAATATTTTTGTACATTTGTACAATGTGCTTGTCTTTTAAGCTAAGTGCTATTACAAAAGAGTTTAAAAAGTTGGCCAGGTACAATGGCTCACACCTGTAATCCCATCACTATGGGAGGCCAAGGCAGGGGGATTGCTTGAGCCCGGGATTTGGAAACCAGCCTGGGTAACATAGTGAAACCTCGTCTCTACAAAAATTAAACAAGCCAGGTGGTGTGGTGCACACCTGTAGCTTCAGCTATCTAGAAGGCTGAAGTGGGAGCATTGCTTGGGCCCAGGAATTGGTGGTTGCAGTGAACCATGATAGCATCACTGCACTTCATCCTGGGCAATGGAGAGACACTGTCTTCGGGGGGGAAAAAGAAAAGTCAAAAAGTTTTTGAAGTAAAAAAAGTTACAGTAAGCTAAGGTTTATTATTGAAGAAAGAAAAGTTTAAAAATAAATTTAGTGTAGTCTAAGTGTATAGTATTTATAAAGCCTATAGTAGTATACAGATATGTCCTAGGCCTTCACATTCACTCACTACTCACTCACCCAGAGCAACTTCCAGTCCTGCAAGCTCCATTCATGATAAGTGTCCTATACAGGTCTACCCTTTTTTAAAAAAAAAAAAGTATTTTACACTCTCTTTTTACTGTACTTTTTCTGTATTTAGATACACAAATAACCATTGTGTTTCAATTGCCTATGGTCTTCAGTAGAGTCACATGCTGTACAGGTTTGTAATCGACTACACAATAGGCTCTAGCCTATTTGTATAGTAGTCTATACCATCTAGGTTTGTGTAAGTACACTATGATGTTTGCACAATGACTAAATCACCTAATGATGTATTTCTCAGAATGTAATCCTTCATTGAGCAATGCATGAGTATGTAACATGACCAGTCTCTAGGGCTCTGAAGTACGACAGACTTGGTTGCCATTACTTTTTAGCCATGTGACCTGTTTTTCCTCTGTAAAATGGGAATACCAATACCCCATACTTTGTGAAATGGTAAAATGAGCTGAAACATACAGAGTGTTTAGCATAGTGTTTCACATAATGCTCAGTAATTTTGGCTGTCATCGTCATCATCAATGGTATGGTTTGGCTGTGTCCCCACCCAAATCTCATCTTGAATTGTAGTTCCCATAATCCCCATTTGCCATGGAAGTGACCTGGTGGGACGTAATTGACAAGGGTGGTTACCCTCATTCTGCTGTTCTTGTGTTAGTGAGTGAGTTACCCAGTCTGGGGCAGTTCTTTATAGCAGTGTGAGAACAGATTAATACAGTAAATTAGTACCAAGTACTAGGGTACTGCTGTAAAGATACCCAAAAATATGGAAGCAACTTTGGGACTGGGTAACAAGTAGAGGTTGAAACAGTTTGGAGAGCTCAGAAGTCAGGAAGATGCTGGAAAGTTTGGAACTTCCTAGAGCATTTTGGCATTGACCAAAATGCTAATAGTAATACAGACAATGAAGTCCAGGCTGAGGTGGTCTCAGATGGAGATGAGGAACTTGCTGGGAACTGGAATAAAGGTGACTCTTGTATGTTTTAGCAAAGAGATTGGTGGCATTTTGCCCCTGCCCTAGAGATCTATGGAACTTTGAACTTGAGAGAGATGATTTAGGGTATCCAGCGGAAGAAATTATTAAGCAGCAAAGTGTTTAAGATGTGACTGGGGTGCTGTTAAAAACATTGAGTTTTATATATTCACAGAGATATGGTTTGAAATTGGAACTTAAGTTTAAAAGCAGAGAAGCAGAGCATAAAAGTTTGGAAAATTTGCAGCCTGATGATGTGATAGAAAAGAACCCATTTTCTGAGGAGAAATTCAAGCTGGCTGCAGAAATTTGCATAAAGAGGAGCCAAAGGTTAATTGCTAAAACAATGGGGAAAATGTCTCCAGAGCATGTCAGAGGTCTTCTGGCAGTCCCTCCCATCACAGGCCCAGAGGCCTAGGAGTTAAAAATGGTTTCGTGGGCTAGGCCCAGGATCTCGTTGCTTTGTGCAGTCTTGGGACTTGGTGCTCTGTGTGCCAGCTGTGGCTAAAAGGGGCCTAGGTACAGCTCAGGCCATGGCTTCAGAGTGTGCAGGCCACAAGTCTTGGCAGCTTCCATGTGGTGTTGAGTCTGTGGGTGCGCAGAAGAATTGAGATTTGGGAACCTCCACCTAGATTTCAGAGGATGTATGGAAATGCCTGGATGTCCAGGCAGAAGTTTGCTGCAGGGGTGGAACCCTCATGCACAACCTCTGCAAGGGCAGTGTGGAAGGAAAATGTGTGGTTGGTGCCCCCACACAGAGTACCCACTGGGACACTGCCTCATGTTGCTCTGAGAAGAAGGCCACTGTCCTCCAGACCCCAGAGTGGTAGATCCATCAACAGCTTGCACTGTGCTCCTGGAAAAGCCACAGACACTCAACACCAGCTCATGAAAGCAGCCAGGAGGGGGCTGTACCCTGCAAAGCCACAGGGGCAGAGCTGCCCAAGGCTGTGGGAGCCCACTTCTTGCATCAGCATGACCCGAATGTGAGGCATGAAGTCAAAGGAGATCATTTTGGAACTTTAAGGTTTAGTGACTGCCCTACTGGATTTCAGACTTGCATGGGGCCTGTAGTCCCTTTGTTTTAACCAATTTCTCCCATTTGGAATGGTTATATTTACCCAGTGCCTGTACCTCCATTGTATCTAGGATATAACTAACTTGCTTTTGATTTTAGAGGCTTGTAGGTGGAAGGGACTTGCCTTGTCTCAGATGAGACTTAGGACTTGGTCTTTTGAATTAATGCTGGAATGAGTTAAGACTTTGGGGGACTGTTGGGAAGACATGATTGTGTTTTGAAATGTGAAGACATGAAATTTGGGAGGGGCCACGGTTGGAATGATATGGTTTGGCTGTTTCCCCACCCAAATCTCATCTTGAATTGTAGCTCTCATAATCCCATGTATCATGGAGGGATCTGGTAGAAGGTAATTGACCTCCATGCTGTTCTCACGAGATTTGATAGTTTTATAAGGGGCTTTCCTCCCCTTCACTCTGCACTTCTCCTTGCTGCCTCAGTGTGAAGAAGGGTGTATTTGCTTCCCCTTCTGACATGATTGTAAGTTTCCTGAGACCTCCACAGCCATGCTGAACTGTGAGTCAATTAAACCTCTTTTCTTTATAAATTATCAGTCTTGGGTATGTCCTTATTAGTAACATGAGAAAGGACTAATAGAATCTATGATTAGAATAATTCTGTGAATTGCTTTATTGAATAAATTGAGTAGTTAACATACTTTCCCACATATTTATATTCCAAAGGGTTAGAAAATAACTATTCTTCAGATACTTTCTGGTAATTGATATTTGTAATGATGACCACCCCCCATCTTATTCCCTCCCAGATGGTCTAAAATTTTGAAATGTCAAAATTTAAATTTTGGAGATACATGATATTGTGATATAATGGTAACAGGAATGAATAAAGATCAGATACCAGACGTCAGTATTAATTACATACAGCTCTGTGACCTTGGGTAACAAATTTAACCACTCTGAACATCTGCTTCCTCTTGTGAAACTGGGAGAGTAATATTGAATCAAAATAATTTTGTGTGGTGGAAGGTTCTCTCCTCTGCCACTCCCATTTTCTAGAATGTTGAATCTCTCAAGGCTATCTTAATAGAAGGGTGTGTTTTTGGCCAGGAACACTCTCTCACAACTATAATCCCAGCACTTTGGGAGTCTGAGGTGGGAGAAGTGCTTGAGTCCAGGAGTTTGAGACCTGCCTGAGCAACATAGCAAGACCCTGTTCTCCACAAAAATAAAATAAAGAATTAGTCGGGCATGGTGGCATGTGCCTATAGTCCCAGCTACTGGGGGAGGCTGAAGTGGGAAGATTGCTTGAGCCTGGGAGGTCAAGGCTGCACTGAGCTGTGATTGCACCACTGCACTCAGCTTGGTTGACAGAGTGAGACCCTGTCTCAATTTAAAAATATAAATAAATAAAGGATGGGTTTTTAATATTGCCTAAGGTAGTAAAGTAGAAAAAGCATCAGTGTGATGAGGAAAAATATATCTAATTGCATCAGATATTTACATGGGGGGCAGACCCCCATGAGAACTTTTCCCCTCTGCCTCATGCACACTCATGTTCTGAAACCTGACTGCTATGAACAGCAGAACCAGTTTGAGTAGAGAAATATTGACAACATCCTTTGGAGACAAGACTCAAGAAGAGCTGGAGCAGGGACTTCAATGAAGGAGTGAGTACTGTATATCAAAAGAATTGAGAGAGAGAGAGAGAGTGTGTGTGTGCGTGCGTGTGTGTGTGTGTGCGTGTGTGTGTGTGTGAGAGAGAATTAGCACTGTCCAATAGAAATATAAAGCAAGGTACTAATGTGAGCCGTATATGTAATTTTAAATTTTCTATTAGCCACATTAAAACGGTAAAAAGGTGAAGTTAATTTTTATAATATATTTTATTAAACACAATGTATCAACAATATTATTTCAGCAGTAATTAACATAAAAGTTAACATTTCACATTTTTTCATACTAAGTCTTTGAAATCTGGTATGGTACTCTTATAGCATATCATATTAGACTAGCTATATATCAAATATTTATGTACATATTCCATAGGTACATATGGCTAGTGGCTAATATACTGGACAGTACAAGTATTGAGGGTATGAAGGGGATTGTTGGAGATTCTCTGGTAACCATAGTGTCACTTCACATTGCTCCCCCAGAGTCTAGGACAAACACCCCGTGGCTGTGAATGGAACTTAGGGATAAGTTGAAGAGATCAAAACAGTGATTCTAGGCTCATTGGCTTGTAGATTTGTGGACCTTGTATGGGTTTTGATCATATGGCCTGAGGATGAAATTGTGAATGAACATTCTTGGAATTTTGTGTGTATATGTAATTGGTCAATATCAAGACCACCTTTTCCTTCTATAATGTGGTGTATTAGTCATCATGGGCTGCCATAACAAAATGCCACAGACTGGATGGTTTAACAACTGAAATGTATTTTCCCAGAGTTCTGGAACCTAGGAAGTCCAACTTCAAGGTGCCAGCAAGATGGGTTTCATTCTGAGGCCTCTTCCCTTGGTTTGTTGGGAGTTATCATCTCACCATGTGCTCACATGGCCTTTCCTCAGTGTGTGTGTATGCAGAGATAAATAGATATCTCTCTGTCTTCCTCTTAAAAGGCCACTAGTCCTATTGGATTAGGGTGCCTAATATGGGTATGCATCCCCACCCACATCTCATTTTGAGCTCCCATAATTCCCACGTGTTATGGGGGGAACCTAGTGGGAGATATTTGAATCATAGGGGCGGCTCTTTCCTGTGCTGGTCTTGTGATAGCGAATAAGTCTCACTAGAGCTGATGGTTTTAAAGAATGGGAGCTTGCCTGTACAAGCTCTCTCTTTGTCTGCTGCCATCGATGTAAGGCGTGACTTGCTCCTCCTCGCCTTTTGCCATGAGTGAAGCCTCCCCAGCCATGTGTAACTGTAAGTCTGTTAAACCCTTTTTCCTGTATAAATTATCCACTCTCACGTATGTCTTTATCAGCTGCATGAAAACAGACTAATACGGTAAATTGGTACCAGTAGAGTGGGGTGTTGCTGAAAATATACCCAAAAATGTGGAAGAGACTTTGGAACTGGGTAACAGGCAGATGTTGGAACAGTTTGGAGGGCTCAGAAGACAGGAAAATGTGGGAAAGTTTGGAATTCAGTGGCTTGGACCAAAATGCTGTTAATGCTATGGACAATGAAATCCAGGCTGAGGTAGTCTCAGGTGGAGATGAGGAACTTGTTGGGAACTGGAGCAAAGGGGATTCTTGTTATGTTTTAGCAAAGAGACTGGCAGCATTTTGCCCCTGCCCTAGAGATTTGTGGAACTTTGAACTTGAGAGACATGATTTAGGGTATCTTGTGGAAGAAATTTCTAAGCACCAAAGCATTCAAGAGGTGAGTTGGGTGCTGTTAAAGGCATTCTGTTTCAAAAGGAAAACAGAGCATAAAACTTTGGAAAATTTGCAGCCTGACAATGCAATAGAAAAGAAAATCTCATTTTCTGAGGAGAAATTCAAGCTGGCTGCAGAAATTTGCATAAATAATGAGGAACCGAATGTTAATCACCAAGACAATGGGGAAAATGTCTCCAGGGCATGTCAGAGACCTTTGTGGTAGCCCCTCCCATCACAGGCCTAGCAGGAAAAAGTGGTTTTGTGGGCCAGGCCCAGGGTCCTCCTGCTGTGTGTAGCCTGGGGACGTGGTGCCCTGTGTCCCGACTGCTCCAGCCGTGGCTGAGCCAACACAGATCTTGGACCTTGGCTTCAGATGGTGCAAGCCCAAAGCCTTGGCAGCATCCACGTTGTATTCAGCCTGCGAGTGCAGAGAAGTCAGGAATGGGGGTTTGAGAACCTCTCCCTAGATTTCAGAAGATGTGTGGAAACACCTGGATGCCCAGGCAGAAGTGTGCTGCGGGGGTGGACCCCTCATACGGAACCTCTGCTAGGGCAGTGTGGAAGGGAAATATGGGGTTGGAGCCCACACAGAGTCCCTACTGGGGCACTGCCTAGTGGAGCTGTGAGAAGAGGGCCACCATCTTCCAGACCCCAGAATAGTAGGTCCACCGACAGCTTGTACCCTGCACCTGGAAAAGCTGCAGACATTTAACAACAGCCCGTGAAAGCAGCCAGGAAGGAGGCTATAACCTGCAAAGCTACAGGGGCAGAGCTGCCCAAAACCGTGGGAAACCACCTGTTGCATCATTGTGACCCGTGTGCAAGGCATGAAGTCAAAGGAGATCATTTTGGAACTTTAAGATTTGACTGCCCTGCTGGATTTTGGATTTGTGTGGGGCCTGTAGCCCCTTTGTTTTGGCTAATTTCCCCATTTGGAACAGCTGTATTTACCTGATGCCTGTACCCCCATTGTATCTAGGAAGTAACTAACTTGGTTTTGGTTTTACAGGCTCATAGACAGAAGGGACTTGCCTTGTCTCAGATGAGATGTTGGACTGTGGACTTTTGAGTTAATGGTGTAATGAGTTAAGACTTTGGGGATACTGCTGGAAAGGCATGATTCATTCTGAAGTGTGAAGACATGAGATTTGGGAGGGACCTGGGCAGAATGACATGGTTTGGCTCGGTGTCCCGACCCAAATCTAATCTTGTAGCTCCTGTAATTCCCATGTGTTGTGGGAGGAACCCAGTGGGAGATATGTGAATCATGGGGGCGGCTCTTTCCTGTGCTGTTCTTGTGATAAGTCTCACAAGATCTGATGGTTTTGAAAAACGGGAGTTTCCCTGCACAGGCACTCTCTTTGCGTGACTTGCTACTACTTGCCTTTTGCAATGATACTGAGGCCTCCCCAGCCACATGGAACTGTAAGTCCATTAAACTCATTTATCTATATAAGTTACCCAGTCTTGGGTACGTGTTTATCAACAGCATGAAAATGGACTAGGCCGGATGTGGTGGCTCACACCTGTAATCCCAGCACTTTGGGAGGCTGAGGCAGGTGGATCACGAGGTCAGGAGATCGAGACCATCCTGGCTAACATGGTGAAACTCTGTCTCTACTAAAAATACAAAAAATTAGCCAGGCGTGGTGGCGGGCGCTTGTAGTCCCAGCTACTTGGGAGGCTGAGGCAGGAGAATGGCGTGAACCCTAGAGGTGGAGCTTGCAGTGAGCCAAGATCACGCCACTGCACTCCAGTCTGGGAGACACAGCGAGACTCCGTCTCAAAAAAAAAAAAAAGAAAATGGACTAATACAGTGTCATTATGACTTCATTTAAACTTAATTACCTCCTAAAAGCCCTGTCTCCAAATACAGACATACTAGAGGTTAGGGCTTCAAAATAGGAATTTGTGGGGGCCTACTTAGTCCATAGTATATGGGCTTAGTGTTCAAGAAACATATGTAGAAAGTATTTTATAACTAAGAAAGTGAAACTTAGGTGATGGTGGAATCCTACTTCAGAGTATAATTGTAATGTAGCACTTTGTGAGTTACAGAATCTGGCTGCGTTCAAGGACAGATGTTGAAGTGCTTTGTAAACTCTAGTGCTATTTAAAATGATTGGTGATATTACTAGATTACTATGTCTTGCACATAGTGCTGAAAATAAATACTTTAAAAAATGAGTTTGGCATGGTAATGATGATATATTTTATTACATGCATCAGATAGTGTTGACTCTAAAGCTCTATATCAATATATCAATGTCGGGGGTTTATAGAACCACTAATGATGTTTTAGTACATATTTCTGGCTTTTGATTCTTAGAAACCACATTAAATCATATATGCTAATTCTAGTTGTCAGGTGCATTAGGTCATTAGAATGTCCCCCAAACAATCCATGAACAAATTGTGTCAGTTATACCTTCAAAATATATTCAGAAATACCCAGGCACCGTGGTGCACACATGTAATCCCAGTTACTTAGGAGGCTAAGGAAAGAGGACTGCTGGAACCCAGGAGTTCAAGACCAGGTTGGGCAACGTCGTGAGACCCCATCTCAAAAAAACAAAAACAAAAAACAAACAAAAAAACTAACATATATCCACAATCAGATTCTCTCTTCACCCAGCTCAATTATCACTGTGAACTAAACAACCTCCATGTCTTACCTTGATTATTCCAGTAGCTTCCTCACTTTTCTCTTCTGCTTTTGCCTGCCTCTCCCCAATTTGTTCTTGATACAGCAACCACAATAATTCTGTTAAATCATACACCAGAATATGTCTCCTTTGCACAAAACCCTTCTGTGGCTTCTACTCTTAGAGCGCTTGCAGTGACTGACAAACGCCTTTTGATGACACTTCTTGTTCCTCATCTCCTACTACTTATTCCCTCATTTGCTGTGTTCCAGCCAGACTGGCTTTTTGCTCTTTTTTGAATTTGCCAAGTACAAAAGTACTCCTTCTACCTAGAATGTTGTCCTAGATATCAATTTGACTCATTCCTTTACCTCCTTCAGATCTTTATTCAAATGTCACCTTGGTGAGTCCTCTCCTCACCTCCCTATTTAAATATACTACACCCACTTCCACACTGACATTTCTTTTTTCTTGCTTAATTTTTCTCTGTAGTACTTACTGCCTTATAGTGCCTATCATAATGCACATAGCATTATCACACATTTGTTTATTTTGGTTCTCATTTGTGTCCCCACCAGATGTAAGCTTCATTAGGACAAGAATCATTTTCTGTTTTGTTCATTGCTAAAAACCAGTTCCTGGAACATAGTAGGCACTCAATAAATACACATTGAATGCTTGAAACAAAACTTACCCTAGTTAAACAGAAGAGGAATTTTATAAAAACGATATTAGCTATTTAAAAGTCTGGAGGGAATAGAGAATCAAGCTTGGAAGCTATCTAACCAGGCATAATGCAGTTTCCATTGGGAACAGTCACCACTATTACTGGGACACTCCCCTGGACTTGTGTCCTTACCACCTCCACTGGTTATATTTTGCCTTACGCCTCTTCCCTTGCAGAAAATATGTCCCATGAGATGCCTTACTTTTCCCATTATTTTATTTCATACTGTAGCCTCTCATAGATGTTCTGATGGTTGGTTGGTGGTTTGTCACATGTGTGGGCCCTTGCTCCAAAGGAGCCCAGGAGAGCAAGCCTTCTACTTTGGGGAGGTAGGCTCACAAGGTAGGACATTCCCCAGATATTGGAATTATGTTCAAAATATGCTGTGCAGTCATAAAATATAAATGTTCTTCACTGGCACTGAGTGCTATCATTAAAAAAAAAAAAAAAAATCTAGCTCAGGAGACCTGAAGTTATTGTAAAACTTTATGTGCAATCCAGAATCCGTTTCCCATAGCAATTGTTAAATATGTCTGCTTTCAAATTTATTATTCTTCATTCCTGACCTTGTTTCTAAGCTTAACCAATCACATATTTTCTCATTTGACATTCCAGTAATTAATAGCTGAAACCCACTGCCTGGAGAATGGTTTCCATTATGAAGTGGTACTCCTTGGCTGGAGAGTGGGATGAACAGACAACAGAATGCTTTATTTATGGAAAAGGAATAAGAGTGTGAGTCCATTATCAGAAAACACAGCAAGGGTGTAAAATATTGGGCTGCCATGTTAGAGCTCACCTCTTACCATAAAAATCTCTATACTCAGCAGCTGGGTCAGTGGGAAGCCTGCTGCCTAGTTCGAATGGTATATTGAATTATATGACCAGTCTTGGCATCAGTTTACCTTTTTTTAAAAAAAACTTTTATTTTTTCTTCCTTTCTCTTAGTTCCTTTTTTTTCCTTGCAAGTAGAAAGCAGGAATGACTGCTCGATCATTAGATATTCAAGTTTAGAATTCAGTGTCATTACTGCACAATTCATTTGCTGAAATAACAAGTAGCAGATGCTATAGTGCAAGTTAATGAATAATTCTTATTTGTACTCTGGCCTTTCATTGCAATTCATTTGTTACAGACGTGGGTTTAGTAATTATTATTCTCACACTTTCTAAAATGTTTTTAGCTTTTTAAAAAGCATTTTGCTCCTTATTTTTTATTTCCTTCTGTTTGTTTCGTTCTATTTATTATTCTCCCATTTATCCCAATCGTTTGGGAAGTCTCATGGCTCTTTATGGTTCGCTTCTGAAGAGGAATATGAAATACTTCAATTGATTTGTTCCTTATTGCAAATAAGCCAAAGCCATGGCTTGTTTACCATTACCAGGTTTGTTTACCATTTCACAGACACACTTGAGGCCTCAGCTTTCAAGGGCATGTTTTCAGCCTGTTACAAACCATGCTTGACCTTCTTTCTCTAAAGTCTGCTCCTTCCTAACCAGGAAACAGGGCAGGAGTAGAATTTTCTTCCCATTCCAGTTTCCCTTTAGCTGCTTGTGTCCAGAAGTTGATATGGCATAGCTAAAATTAATACCTGAATTGACCCAATTCACCTTCTGTTTTGGAAACAAACAAAAAAAAAATTGGCTAAAAAGTAAAGGCCTGGGTATTTTTAGAAAGAGCAATAATTAGTGTAAACTGTCACAGAAATATAATATGTTTAGATTAATGTCAGGCAAAAGTTATTTCCAGCAAGCTTCTCAAAGACAAGAAAAGGAATGTTGGAGATATTGGGAAAAATTATAGTGAAATTGGTAAGAACAAATAAGCTGCAGTGAAGCCTATCTGAAGCATTTGGAAGAAGACTTTGCAAAAGGCTCAGAATAGAATAGAGTAAGAATCTATCTCTGTTTATCTTTTTACCTCCCTATCCCTCTTGTATAGATATTGGAGTAAAAAGATGAGGAATGTTGCCCCTTGTTCTCCTCTCTGTGACTCACAACAGTGATGCTAAAGTGAGGAAGTGGCTTCAGACATGAACAGAGGTGGGGGATGGGAAAAATGATCAGTATTAAGAGGCATGTGGCATGCGTGAAGATTTAGGAAATTAAAACGTACACACACACGGTGGAAGCTGGTAAGCCTTGCCTTTTATATACAGTTCTGAATTTTAACTCTGAGAGAAGCAAGGTTTCTCAATAGTGGCACTATTGATGTTTTTTGGGGTATAATTCTTTGTCGGGAGAGGCCGCCCTGTGTGTTGTAGGATGTTTAGCAGCATCTCCAGCCTCAACCCACTCGATGCCAATAGTATCCAGTTGTGACAGCTAAAAATGTCTCCAGATATTGCCAACAGTTGTCCCAGGATGAGAACCACTGCTGCAAAGGTCACATGATGTGGTTGGGCAGGATGAGTATGGGACCTGGGGGGCAGAGTTGTGAGAGTTGTGGGGAACGTTTCCAATTTCTTCTGTGGAGAAATGGGAAGGTGGATGAAGGAAATGGAATGGCATGGTGGGAATGGAGTATGTAAATTCCTTAAAGAGAAGGAAAGAATCCTAAAGGCTGAAATAATTTTTTAAGACAGTAGATAAAAAGTCATGTAACATTTAAGGAGAAAGACTTAATTTTTCTAGAAGGTTGATTTATATGTTTATTGAGAAGGAAGGAAAGTTAGTTGATCAGAAAAAGAAGGGGAAGGTGAGGATGGTAAATGAGTAAAATATATATATATATATATATATATATATATATATAGTTAAATAATGAATAGGACTGGCCAGGCATGGTGGCTCACCCCTATAATCCAAGCACTTTGGGAGGCCGAGGCAGGTGGATCACAAGGTCAGAAGTTTGAGACCAGTTTGGCCAATATGGTGAAACCCTGTGTCTATTAAAAATACAAAAATTAGCCGGGCGTGGTAGTGGGAGCCTGTAGTCCCAGCTATTCAGGAGGCTGAGGCAGAAGAATCGCTTGAACCCAGGAAGCAGAGGTTGCAGTGAGCCGAGATCACGCCACTGCACTCCAGCCTGAGCAACAGAGCAAGACTCAAACAAAACAAAACAAAACAAAAAAGACGAATAGGACCTACTATTTGATAGCACAACCAGGTGATTATAGTCAATAGTAACTTAATTGTATATTTTAAAATAAAGAGTGCAATTGGATTGTTTGTAACTCAAAGGATAAATGGTTAAGGGGATGGATACCCCATTTACCCTAATGTGCTTATTTCACATTACATACCTGTATCAAAACATCTCATGTGGCCGGGCGCGCTGGCTCAAGCCTGTAATCCCAGCACTTTGGGAGGCCGAGGCGGGCGGATCACGAGGTCAGGAGATCGAGACCATCCTGGCTAACACGGTGAAACCCCGTCTCTACTAAAAAATACAAAAAACTAGCCGGGTGCGGTGGTGGGCGCCTGTAGTCCCAGCTACTCGGGAGGCTGAGGCAGGAGAATGGCGTGAACCCGGGAGGCGGAGCTTGCAGTGAGCTGAGATCCGGCCACTGCACTCCAGCCTGGGCGGCAGAGCGAGACTCCGTCTCAAAAAACAAAAAAACAAAAAAACAACAACAACAAAAAAATCTCATGTACCCCATACATACTCCTACTATGTATCCACATACATTAAAAATTGAAAAAAAGGGCCGGGCGCGGTGGCTCACGCCTGCAATCCCAGCACTTTGGGAGGCCGAGACGGGTGGATCACAAGGTCAGGAGATCGAGACCATGGTGAAACCCCGTCTCTACTAAAAATAGAAAAAATTATCCGGGCGTGGTGGCGGGCGCCTGTAGTCCCAGCTCCTCGGGAGGCTGAGGCAGGAGAATGGCGTGAACCCGGGAGGCGGAGCTTGCAGTGAGCCGAGATTGCGCCACTGCACTTCAGCCTGGGCGACAGACCGAGACTCCGTCTCAAAAAAAAAATAAAAATAAAAATAAAAATTGAAAAAAAGAAGTGGAAATAGATTGAAAGCTCCCTCTGTAGAGCAGAAGTTGGACAGATTTTGCAGAAATAACCTTAACCCCTTATTCCTCTCAGTGAAGAGGCCTATGAAATAAAGGAGAATTAAACATTATGTAGTTCTTATAATTTTCATTCCTTCATTCACTTACCTATATCCTAAGTCCCATGTACTATATTATACACTAGACAGTAAGGATAGAAAAATGGATAAGAAACAATCCCTGTCTAAAAATGTCCATAGTATACTAGGATAGACAAAGACGTGTAATCAGTATGATTGAGAATCTCACCTCAAGAGGCATAAGCATGAAAGTCATCATTTCTACACTTGGTATTTTGTCAGATTTCATTGCTTCTAAGTATCAGCCTCCTTAGTTATTAAAACTTTCATTCTAGGTATTGAGATTAGGTCCTACTCATTTAAAATATTAGTCTCATATTTATTTCAAAAACTTCTTCCGTGCCTTCCAGAGCAGACTAGACCTGTAGTTCCAATTCTCTTTACACGCAACCCTCTTTTCCATGTGTCTGCTCTTCCAATGGTGGGATCAGGAAGCTTAAGAAGGAAAACAGGCAATGCCTTAAATGTCTGACTGCCGCCACGTTGCTATGTGCTTTCTGTAGGTCATTGTTAGTGAGAATGCATGGGGTTCCCAACAGCTCCACTGATAACTCAATATCAAGCAGTCCTCTATGCTTTGATAGCCCTTTGCAAGACTTCCTGCATCTGTCAGCTGATTCCCATTTGGCAGTGGTGAAACACATTCTTCTGATACATAGAAATCCCTTGTCTCATGTTATTCCATGGCAAGTGTGTTGGCCTCAATCTCATGTGCTCTCTGAGATCCCAGCTCTGGGGCCTGTAGATTCCGACAGGATCCATAGTCCAGATATCACCGGATTTCTCTGTAGTCCCTACCAACTCTCCCCAATCCTCCAAAATTCCTGGAAATTCAGAGCCTAGGGGCAGTCAGCAAGCTTTGTGGCAGAGGAAACATCCAGATGGGGACTGGAGCGATCAGTCTCCTCTTGGAAGACACCCGAAAACTTTACTAGTATCATGTAATAGGTACAAATGTCCTGAACAGAACACGAAAGATACCATTAATGAAACAAATTGACAGTTTGGACAAATTCATAGTTTATTTACTTATTTTTCTTTCTTTTTGAGACAGGGTCTTATTCTGTCTCCTGGCTTCGCTGGAGTGCAGTGGGGTGATCACTGCAGCCTCAACCTTCTGGGCTCGGGTGATTTTCCCTCCCGTCTCCTGAGTAGCTGGGTCTACAGGTGTGCACCATGCCCCGCTAATTTTTGTATAATTATTTATTTATTTATTTTTTGAGACAGAGTCTCGCTCTGTTGCCCAGGCTGGAATGCAGTGGTGCAATCTCGGCTCACTGCAAGCTCCGCCTCCCGGGTTCACGCCATTCTCCTGCCTCAGCCTCCCGAGTAGCTGGGACTACAGGCGCCCGCCACCAGTCCCCCCTAATTTTTTGTATTTTTAGTGGAGACGGGATTTCACCGTGTTAGCCAGGATGGTCTTGATCTCCTGACCTCGTGATCCACCTGCCTCGGCCTCCCAAAGTGCTGAGATTACAGGCGTGAACCACTGCGCCCGGTCTAATTTTTGTACTTTTTCAGAGACAAAGTTTCACCACGCCGCCCAGTCTGGTCTCTAACTGGATTTTAAAAATACAGGCGGCCGGGCGCGGTGGCTCAGCCTGTAATCCCAGCACTTTAGGAGGCTGAGGCGGGCGAATCACGAGGTCAGGAGATTGAGACCATCCTACCTACATGGTGAAACCCTATCTCTACTAAAAATACACACACATTAACCAGGCATGGTGGCAGGCACCTGTAGTCCCAGCCACTTGGGAGGCTGAGGCAGGAGAATGGCGTGAAACGCGAGAGGCGGAACTTGCAGTGAGCCGAGATCGCGCCACTGTACTCCAGCCTGGGTGACACAGCGAGACTCCATCTCAAAATAAAAAATAAAAAATTAAGAAATACAGGCAAGGCGCCGTGGGCTCATGCTTGTAATTCCAGCACTTTGGGAGGCTGAGGCGGACACGCTGCTCGAGCTCGAGTTCCAGACCAGCATCGGCAACGCAGGGAGACCCCATCTTTACAAAAAAATTAGCCGGGCGTGGTGTCTTGAGCCCATAGTCCCAGCTACGTAGGGCAGAAGTAGGAGAATCACTTGAGCCCAGGAGTTCCAGGCTGCAGTGAGTCGTGGTCGGGCCACTGGACTCCAGCCTGGGTGAAAGAGCAAGATCCTGTCTCAAAAAGAGAAAGGAAAAAATTTAACATCAAGAACTTTCGTCAAGACGCCACTGAGAGAATAGGACAACCCACAGAGTAGGAAAAGAGACTTGTAATACACATCTGCAACAAAGGACTTGCTCCCAGAATACAGAGATAAAAATTAGCAACACTTCCGTTCGCGCCCGTACGGAACTTCCTGTCACGGAAAATAACATCCTGAAGAATTTCCTGTCACGAGCAACAGTCCGCAGGAGGAAATGGAGGCTGAAAGGCTGCGACTCCTCGAGGAGGAGGCCAAGCAGAAAAAGGTAGCCAGAATGGGATTTAATGCATCTTCTATGCTCCGAAAAAGCCAGCTAGGTTTCCTCAACGTCACCAGTTACTCCCGTTTGGCCAACGAGCTGCGTGTGAGCTGCATGGAGAGAAAAAAGGTCCAGATTCGGAGCTTGGATCCCTCCTCTTTGGCGACCGACCGATTTAACTTCATTCTGGCGAGTACCAACAGCGACCAGCTCTTCGTAGTGAACCAGGTCGAAGTCGAAGGCTCCAAGTACGGCATTATCAGCCTGCGAACTCTGAAGATCCCTTCATTCCACGTGTACGTGCTCAGAAACCTCTACGTCCCCAACCGGAAGGTGAAGTCCCTGTGCTGGGCCTCGCTGAACCAGTTGGACTCTCACATTCTGCTGTGCTTCGAGGGAATTACGGATGCTCCAAGCTGTGCGGTGCTGCTCCCAGCGTCGCGATTCTTAAGTGTTCACACAAGAGTAAACCAGCCTGGCATGCTCTGCAGTTTCCAGATCCCTGAGGCCTGGTCCTGTGCCTGGTCCCTCAACACCCGGGCATATCACTGCTTTAGTGCAGGCTTGTCTCAGCAGGTCCTGTTGACCAACGTGGCGACGGGACACCAGCAGTCGTTTGGTGCCAGCAGTGATGTCTTGGCCCAGCAATTTGCTAGTACGGCCCCTTTGCTGTTTAATGGCTGTCGCTCCGGGGAGATCTTTGCCATTGATCTGCGCTGTAGAAATCGAGGCAAGGGGTGGAGGGCCACTCGCCTGTTCCATGACTCTGCAGTGACCTCTGTGCAAATCCTCCAAGAAGAGCACTGCCTGATGGCGTCAGACATGACTGGAAAGATCAAGCTATGGGATCTGAGGGCCACTAAATGTATAAGGCAGTACGAAGGTCACGTGAATGAGTCCGCCTATCTGCCCCTGCATGTGCACGAGGAAGAGGGAATCGTGGTGGCAGTGGGCCAGGACTGCTACACGAGAATCTGGAGCCTCCATGATGCCCACCTGCTCAGAACCATCCCTTCCCCGTATTCTGCCTCCGAGGACGACATTCCCAGCGTGGCCTTCGCTTCTCGGCTCGGGGGCATCCGGGGAGCAGCACCAGGGCTGCTCATGGCTGTCCGGCAGGACCTTTATTGTTTCCCCTTCAGCTAATTCTGCAGGTTGCAGCGCGGCCGAATGTGGATTTGACTTAAGGAAGTTAAGAGTATCTTACTACCGTTTCTGTGAGAGCAGTTTAAGAGACGTGATATATATAGATCCCATCTATCCGGCTGCCAGGGGTAAGGTGTTAAGAGTTTTATGTGGAGACTTTTCCGTAAAGTTATTTCAGTTAAACTGGACTTAACCTGAAAGTCCTTTTCATAAAAGATACCTATTTCCTCTTGTTGAATGCCTTAGAACAGTTAACCATGTCCCCCACCCTTTTTTTTTTTTTTTTGTAAGACTTTTCTAAGGACTGAAGATTGGCAAAAACTAAAATAAATTAAAGCAGCTTCTTTCACTAGTAGCCCTTTAGAGAAGCATAATGATGGTACTAGTAAGACTGACTAGTCACACAGGGTCCCAGGCATCTGTGCTTGAGGAAGCCAGTGGGAGTGGAGACAAGGGAGAGGTAATTTCTCGGAGTCTCTACAGAAATATTTAAGACTGCAGTTTGGAATCATTAAATTTCTCAAACTCAATAGCAGATCCCTTAAGATTCTCCTTTTATTATTATCCATAGGCATTGGAAGGAAAGAGGGATCTTCTTAAATACGAGAAGTTTTAAACAGTCTTTAATGTGCTTTTGTTGAGGTACCTTTCAGAATGTAAGGTGCAGCAGCTCCGGTTTCTATTATGGTGACTTGAAGTTCAGATTCAAGGAATTGGCTTTGACTTTTTGTAATCTAGGAGCAGCAGTTTGTGAGAGGTTTATTAAAAATGTTAAAGAGCCTGTTTTTCTACCAAGCAAGGAAGAAAAAAACATGTAATAATGTTAGTTGCTACTTCTTAATAGCCAAAGCCTGGAAATTATCTGAATTTCCAGAATGCTAAAACTTGTGCTATAATCATACAATTGGATACTGCATAATAATAGAAAATAAGGCACACTTGCTATGTGAAACAGTATGGACCAATCTCAACATGGTGATTGAAATTAGGTAGAAATGAGTACAAACTGTATGGTTCAATTCTGAAGTTCAAAAGCAGTAAAAACTTGTCTATGGTGATTAACGGTAGAATAGTAGATACCTCTGTAGAAAGAAAGGATTTTTTTTTTCTTTTTATTTTTAGGATGCTTGAGAAGTGACATGGGGAAGCTTTAGGAATGCTGAGTTTTCTTTATCTTGACACTTGATAAGTACATAATTCATATAGCTATATG
The DNA here is from genome assembly GCF_003255815.1 of Theropithecus gelada. Taxonomy (NCBI): domain Eukaryota; kingdom Metazoa; phylum Chordata; class Mammalia; order Primates; family Cercopithecidae; genus Theropithecus; species Theropithecus gelada. The sequence continues at coordinate 40,954,963 of NC_037672.1, forward strand.
CTTCACATTTTTATAGTTTACTGTATATATGTTATTCTTCAAAAAATAAAAATAAGAAAGCAATTAGGACACTATTGTAGTTAGTCAGGCAAGGGACAGTGATGCCTTGGACCTGCATGTGAGAAGTAGAAATGATCAGAAATGATTGCATTGGAAGATCATTCGAAGGTAGTATTATTGGTAAGACTTGCTGATGAGAGTAAACTAGAAAGTGAAAGAATAAAGGATGGCAGCAATTTTTTTTTTTGGAGATGGAGTATCGCTCTGTCGCCCAGGCTGGAGTGCAGTGGTGCGATCTCGGCTCACTGCAAGCTCTGAGGATGACGGGTTTTTTTGTTAACTTTAGAACTGGTAGATGATGGTGTCGTTTACTAACCTAGGGAGGATAAGGAGAAAAAAACTTTAGGTGAAGGGAATGATGCTGAGTTTTAGACATTTACTAAACCTCCAATTGGAGATACAAAGTATTCTGTAGATCTGTGGTCATGTCACGGCTGGTATTACAAATTTGGTGACTTCAATACATAGAATTAAAGTAGATGGGATAGATGTGCTTTATATGACCTAGATGAGGTTAATAATGTAATTACATATTGATAGAAGATGAGTAGATCAATACAGAAGATATGGGGAGTGTGGTTAGGCACAGATTTTTGGAATCCTTTCAGTCAGTTTTTGATACTAACTTGATATGTGACATGAGAAATTGTGTAAGCTTTACTTGTTGTTTCTTCAGTGTAAAATGTCTTAGACAATAAAACTAAATGATAAAGTAGATACAGGGTTAAAGGATATATACGTTGTCCCTTTTACATTATAAGCATTCAAAATAAAAAAAATGAAAAAAAGACATTGTAATCATTCAGTAAGAACTAGCTGCAGGTATATATATATACACACACATACATATGTCTGATAGTGATATGTCATTTCTTTGGCAATTGACAAAAAATGACTACATAACTTGATAAACTGTTTATCCTCATTTGCAAAGAAAACAAATGCAAAAAAACAAAAGAAAGAAATCAGTACGAAAAGCACAGACACCTAAAAGAAAGGTGGGCAATAGTCTTGAATAGGAGAAAAAGAGGAGATCCAAATGGCTAATATACATTTGAAAAGGCATCCAACTTCATTTATTGTCAAGGAAATGCAAATTAAAATCACAGTGCCACACCACTTTCACTATAATGGTTAAAATAAAATAGATCAGGTGGAGTGACACTGGGAGTTAAAAAAAGAGAAGCAAATGTTGGTGCAGTTGTGAGCAAATAGAACTTTCATATACTATTGAGAGTGTATACTGGTACAAGCACTTGGAAAAGTTGGTAATTGCTAAAGCTAGGAGTTTGCATACTCTATGACCCAGTAATTTCAGTCCTAGGAATATATTCATCAGAAATGCATACCTGTGTCCACCATAATTTGTTAATAGCCCCAACTGGAAACTACCCAAATGTTCATTAATAGTAGAATGGATAAATTGTGGGATATTAACACAATGGAATCCTTTTTGCAGTAGTAAGAATGAACATAGCAGTATGGACAAATCCCACAAACATAATGTTGAAATAAAGATGCCAAACACCAAAGAGCACATATTGTACAATTAATGCACATAAAGTCCCTAAACAGACAAAATTAATCTATGTTCTTAGAAGCAGGATTAATGGTATACTTGCAGGGTAGGAGAGTAGTGACCAGAAGAGGATTCTAGGAAGCTAGCAATGCTGGTGTCATGCCAGACCCCTGGTGACTCCAATAGGAATGGCACTGTGTCCGAGAGGCCAAAGAAGACACGTGTAGACAACGAACAAGACTTGGGTTTATTGGGGGAACTTATATATAGGGATGGTCCAGTGGTAGTAGGCTGAATGGAAGAACCACTACTGTTTGTAAAAAGCATGCAGTTTATATAGCATTGTCATTTAGCACACTCCACCTAGCAACCTCCATTTAACCCAAAGCAAAGGACCTTGATCCCCTGTATTGCCTGTGTTGTAAGGGATGCGCTGGGGGTTCAGATGTCCTGCATAGATAAGGAGTGAAACTCAGGATTAGTCACTCCTGATTCCTTAATTTGGGATTCTGAGCACACACTCATTTTAGATCACAGGGTCATTGTCAGAGTATGGTTGTTACTGCTGTCAGGTGCATCTGCTGTATAGTGGGGTACTGGCTACACAGTTTTTGTTCACTAGTGATAATTCTTACAGCTGTGCCTTTATGTGTTTTCTTCTGTGTATTATACTTCAATAAAAAGTTAAATTTTAAAAAACCTAGTAAGATTTTGTCTTGCTGCCTCCCCCTGTGGCTTTGGGGAAAGAATTGACTCTTCACAAATGCTACCCTCTCTAAAAGTATTACATCTCCACGCTCTGTCTTAGCTTAATTCCTCTCAAGGATAAAGGTTATCAAACAGTCAGTCTCTTGTTTCCAGGAGTATTTAATAACTCAATTATTCCAGCTGTAATCTGAATCTTGTTTACTACCTTCTGAGGAAAAGGTGTGTGTGCATGTGTGTATATGTAATTTTTTCTCCACCACACCAGGTAAATTGCAGGAACTTTTATTGGAGAAGCTAAGAAGTGTTGAATAAGAGAGCTACGATCCAGGAATATAGTTATCATTGGAGAAATCATTCTCCTTTTCTTGGATGAAAGTGGCAAAGAGTGAACCTAAGTTTAATGGTAGTGGAATACTAAATGGCTATTTGACAAGATAATTGTGATTAAAAAAATCCCACAAGTAATTTCATAGGATAATGTCAGAGGGAAAACCTGTAAGAACAAGCCACTCCTTTCTTCTCTCCTCTACAGTGCTCACTCAGCCACGTAAATTGATTTGGAGTTAGAGGACCTGAGTCTGATTCCATCTTCTATGACATTCTTGCTAAGTGAACTGTGGAAAAACCTTTCACCTCTCTGAAAAATGGAGATGAGGATTAGCAACCTGGTCAGAAACCATATCAATTGCATGTTTCATTTCTTTTGCATTTTTGCATTTACAGGCCAAATGTGTCTGTGCAGACACTTACTGCTTCTGACTATTGTATAGGAGAGGGGGAGTTTGACCAGATAATTCTTTTTACCCATGTATAAGCCACTTCTGTTTCCTTTTTTGTTTTGCTTTGTTTTGTTTTGTTTTGTTTTTTGTTTGGTACAGATGGGATCTCATCGTGTTGCCCAGGCTGGTCTTAAACTTCTGGCCTCTTGCCTTGGCCTCCCAAAGTGCTGGCATTACAGGCATGAGCCACCAGCACCTGGCTATAAGCCATTTTCTTTCTTGCTTTTTTTTGTTTTTCGATACAGAGTCTCACTTTGTCGCCCACCTTGGAGTGCAGTGGTATAATCTCAGCTCACTGCAACGCCCGCCTTCTGGGTTCAAGTGATTCTTGTGCCTCAGCCTCTTGAGTAGCTGGGATTATAGGTGTGCGCCACTACGCTCAGTTGATTTTTGTATTTTTAGTAGAGAAAAAGTTTTGCCATGTTGGCCAGACTGGGCCAATTTCTTATTGAAGTGTTCAGGTGGGCAAGCTCCCTCCTTCCCCACTCCTAGAGGCAAAGAAAAAAATCCCCAAAACGTGATGACAACAAATATGTGTGTGTTCAAAATTAAATTTGTGTTCTTGGTAAGCCTCATGATAGAGCCACTTACTTTATTTTTAATGGATTATCTAAGTCAGTTTTCCAGATAACCAGCCAAGTTTATCTCAAGATCAGAATTATTTTCCCAAAGCTATAGACAGGATGAAACCAAGGAATAGTAGTCAGCTCAATTGCACAAGCAAATTTCTGAAAGATGCTGGAACTTCTTCAGAGTTAATGGAAAACCTTGCAGGAATCATGGTGTATGGTAATAATCAAATGACACTTCACTCCTCTCCTACTTCTATTTCTACCTGACTTAATAAAGTTCCCTATATTTAGGCATCTATTTATATCATGAATCCTCATGAAACTCAGACAATTTTACACCACGTTGATCACATGAAATGATGTAAAAAATAACTGGGGAAATTCTCTTTTAACGTACATCCCAGAAAAAAAAAAAAATAGAAACACCACATTTTCATTCGAGTCTTTTGAGAAGACCTCACATTTTCTTCCAAAGGCAAGTACCCACTGACTTAGAAAGAGTGGTGCTTAAGAGCAAGATCTTTGTGCCTTGGTTTCTCCATCTACCTATAACTTATTTAAAGTATTATGAATCAGACAGTGTACATAGAGGGCCTGGCAATTAGTAAATGATTAATATTACTACCGTTGCTATTACTGTTTTAAATTATCAATATGTTCATTTATAAATTTGCTGCCTCTTCCAATAGAAAATCAGCCCTATGATACTAGAATCTTACCTGTTTTGTATAGGCAACGCTGAATGTGTCTCAAATGGAGCATAAAAGCAAAGTCTTTCGGTAAGGATGGGATTTAGGGTCAAAGGAAATTCCCCTGAGGAACTCTAAAACTGACATTATCTTAAGTTTTAGCACTTGGGGAAGTTTCAAAGACTTTCCAAAAGGATAAGTATATCATGATATGTAGGTATAAATACCACGACAACTGCAGAGTTATTTTAATCCAAGTCTGTTGAGGCTTTATTATGTGACACAGCAATGCGAGGGTTAAACAAGGTAACACGGAATGATACACTTTGTTCTTCAAACTTATTTGGCAAATCAAGGGTACTGGTAGTTTATAACAAATAGTAGTGTCTAAGTCAAGTTACACCTCAACTATACCAGGAAAAAGAAGGACAGGAAAAAATTAACACACGGTGAAATTTTACTGTGCACCAACATTATACTTTACACATCAGGTGGGCCGTTACGGAAACTAAGAACTCTGCACAAAATGTATTTTTTTTTAAAGTTTTATATCACAAAAGGAACATATTTTCTTCTAAAAATGATTAGAACATACAGGTAAACAAAATAAAAATAATCCTATCGTACAAATTAAAAACAAAACCTGAGAAGTTCTGATCAGGCTTGCCTAAAATGACAGTTGAAACCAGAGCCATTTTAAGAATGCAAAATATGAGATTAGTTTTGTTCAAAAATAATTATCCATAAAAGTTAATAGATGTCTGCACACAGTTACCATAAGAGGTAAGCCTTTATGTATTTTTACTTCATAATGTTGAATTTCTATTAAAATCTATTACAAGAAAGGGAAAGTAACTTTCCAGTAATATTCAGATTTTTTAGTAATACTGAGCCTACATTTATGGGACATCTTTTTATAATGTTTGTCCACTGAATATTTTAAGTTATGTTTGTCATAGGAAATTGAATTTGCTTACCATTCTTACGATAATTTCTTCACTTTCCTCATTTGGTTATACTTAATTAGTATAAAAGACTTGTTGATTTTTTTTAAATTAAGGACATACTAAATTTCCCCCTGAGATAGTTATTTTGGAGTAATATAGATAAGCGACTCAGATTAACTTCAAAACAAACCACCATACATTCCATTCAATTCATTTTTGCCAGGCATTGTTTTAGCCTCTTTATACAGCCATGTACAAAATAGACAAGATTCCAGCATCATGATGCTTATTTTCTATTCTAGGTCACAAAATAGACAAAAAAACCCCCAAAACAAAAAAAAACCCCATAATCTCAGAGTGATAAGCATTTTCAAGAAAATTATATAGGACAGCGGGGTAGAGAATGACCAGGCCTACCATAGCTAGGGTGGTCAAGGAAGGCCTCTCTTGAGTTTGAGCTAAGAGCTGAATGAGCATGGCAGAGAGAAACAGTTAACGTGGATACTTTCTTTCTTTCCTTCTTCCTGGGACCAGACTGTTTCGAAGTCTCCATACCTCCGTTTACCCTAACATGTCATGAACATATAAAACCTCTCATATTACAGGCAAAAATCCGAGGTTCACAGATTAGTAGGGCAAGTAACTGATTCCGAAGTGTGTACTTGCCTTTATGATACTGGATACACACTGGTGTTAACAAGGAGAACGATGTACGTAGCAGAGGTTCGGAGATTACTGGACATGTTGGCTCCAACCTGAGTTTATCCTGGCAGGCTCTAGGTAGAGAGGCTCAGAAAACCTGCGTCCATCCTTCCCATCTTTCCTCCCATTTCCGAAACCATGGTCCTGGCTTCGAGTCTAGAAAAAAGGAATAAGTAGACAGAACTCCCAAAGGACAGCTTTCCTGGCTGACCAAGATGTAAACAGTTTACGTGATGATTTCCAAGCAAGTGCAAAAGTACAGGTGCAAAAGACGACGGCGGACACCAAACTTCCCCTGCGGCCACGCCCTCCCCCCTTTGGGGGTCTGGGTCCCTGGGAGGGAAGGCCTCCTTATTGGTGTTCAACGCGTTACGTCACTTCCGCTGCTTCCACGGCAGGCGTCGCTAAATGACGTCGCCGTTTCCGGGTCACTGAGGCAGCCTGTGGCGGCGAAGGTTTCAGTGTTCGCTGATGTCCAGTCTATGGAGTCAGTCGGTGTCGGTGGCGGCGCGGAGGCAGGAGGCGGTGTCCGAGTAGGGGCCCGTGCCCCGCCAGGATGTTACCGGGTTTGGCCGCCGCCGTCGCGGCCCACAGATGTAGCTGGTCCTCCTTGTGCCGGCTCCGTCTGCGATGCAGGGCGGCGGCCCGTGGCCCCAGCGACCGCCAGGGTGAGTGTCCCGCGCTGGCCGCTGGCTCCGTAGAAGCCGAATTGGAGGGCCAGGATGGGTTCGGCGCCTCGCCTGGGGCAGGTCCCCCGCTTGCCTTTCGCCAACCTCAGAACCTTCCTTTCCGGCCTCCGCCTTTCCAGTTCACCCTGCGCAGCCCGCGGGTGTCCTGACAGGTCTCCCTGACTCTGATGCCTCCTGCAGCCCTAGCAGGGCCCCCGCGGGAACTTGTGGGCATCTCGCGGGCCGGATTGCACCTCTGAAGCCTACTGCTTTTTACCAAACAAAATGTTACGTGCGCATCGCGGTGTCCCGCGGTGACTCACCTCCGCGGTTGGAAATTGCGGACTCCGCAAAGTTCCGGGGTCTTTGGAGCTTTCCAGCGCACCTTCATTTAACACTAGGTTAAGATTTTCTTGGCTTGTTCTTTTTCTTATACTCCCAACTTATTTTCTTAAATTTTCTAAAAGGAAGGAGGAGTGCTACTCAATACGGATCTTTCGGAAGAAGTACGAAAGTATCCGACGATCATTGAATGAACCCAGTTTGGAGCCGAAAAACAAAGGAACTCTTCAGCTCGGCTGAGCAGTCTTTTTGGTGAAAAGGTGTCAGTTGCAATTGTAACCCAGAAAAAAAGGTGGTTGAAGAGAATTTTCATCTCTCTCAACATTCTTTTCTGACTGAAATTTAAATGGTCTGAGAGTTTCCAAAATAACATTGAACTTCTAATAAGGCTTACCTTCGTTTTTGCCGTAGCTTGACACATTGCTTGACACTGAGAACTGATAGGAACTCTGAGGGAGAAGACAGAACTAAGTCCACCCTTAATCTAATCCCTCCATTCTTAGGATGCAGAGAGTATTTACCGAAACATTCATGTTTGAAGCCATGCATGGTGGTGCGCTCCTGTAGTCCAGCTACTCGGGAGGTTGAGGCAGGCAGATCTTTTGAGCCCAATAGTTCTAGGCTACCCTGGGCAATATAGTGAGACCTGTCTCTAAAAACATGTCATGTTTGAAAAAACCCGTAGCATGTTTGTGACCTCCTGAAAGAAGGTGGAAGTTGCAGTCATTCGAGATTTTATGTAATATAAGCTATAATAACTGTGCTGTGCATATAAATTAGAATATATTCATATCTTTTATTTGCAACAAATGTAAAAGCTGGCTCTTAAAATTTCAAACGGATAAATTTTAACAGCACTATTCCCAGGGCTTTTTGGTAGTGATAGAAAAGTGTAACTGTTGAGTTTTTCCATATTGGCAATATATTGCCAGGTTCTCTTATGGACAAAATGAATCGTCGGCTGGGTGCAGTGGCTCATGCTTGTAATCCTCAGGAGGATTGTAAACCTTAGCACGCTGAGGTGGGTGGATCGCTTCAGCCCAGGAGTTCAGACCAGCCCGGGCAACATGGCAAAACCGCCTCTCTACAGAAAATTAGCCTGGTTTGGTGACACACGCCTGTAATCCTAGCCTGTACTCCGGAGGCGGAGGTGGGAGGATCGCTTGAGCCCAGGAAGTTGAGGCTGCAGTGAGCCTTGAGTGTGCCAGTGCACTCAAGCCTGGGTGACAGAGTGAGACCCTGTCTCAAAAAAAAAAAAAAAGAAAAAGAAAAATGAATCATCTCCAGAATCCCCAAGTAAGTTTTTAGCACAATTGTTTCTATTGACCAACCAATTTTGGCATTTTACACTGAAATTACAGTGGCTGTTAAATTTAGTCTAAACTGCCCTTTAAGTGTTGACAAAAAGGAGTAGAAACAGTGTAATTTGTAATCCCTCTTCTGTGTAGCTGTAATCATGTTGAAAATTATGTGTTCTTTGTCTCATCTGTCTGTGAAACATAGATAATTATTACCTATCTTAGTGGTCAAAATGACTTTGCAAAGTTGTTTGGAATGTTTATTACTACAAAAAATTAAAATGTTTTTTTCACACTTAAAAATGCTTAGTAGGTTTTTAAAAATAACTTTGTGAAAATTTAGTTTCAATAATGAAGCATTTCTTAAAAGGGCAACCATTATTATGGCAAAATTTAAAAATCATTTAGAAAAAGAGTACTATTTAAATTGGATGCATGTGAGAAGACTATTTGAAGAACTTTTGGAGAAAGAAAATCTAAAAACAGATGTTTTTATTTGTCTAGAAGTAAGGTTTAGTTTATGCTTCTAAAATGCCTGTGGCTGGGAAAAACTTATAAAGCGTAAAGAGAGGAGGAAACCTTGAGGGATTGCTTGAATACTTAAAAATGAGAAATGCCTTTAAAGGCAAAATAGAAACTGTCTAAAAGAAATATGAGAACCCTGTTTGTAATTTTGAGTTGTTTGATAGCCATATTTAAAAAAAAACAAAATTAAAGATTAATTAATTTTAATATATTCTAGAATTTAAATAATGAAATTAATATATTTTAATAATAAAATTAAAATTTAATACTATTTTATCAAGTATATTCAAAATATTTCAACATGTAATCAATATCAAAATTATTGAAGTATTTTACATCATCTTTTTGTACTGTCTTTAAAACCCAGTGAGGTTGTTTTTTTTTTTTAATTCTTTTTTTCTTGGCTTTTTTTTTTTTTATTATACTTTAAGTTCTAGGGTACATGTGCACAACATGCAGGTTTGTTACATATGTATACATGCACCATGTTGTGCTGCACCCATCAACTTGTCATTTACATTAGGTATATCCCCCAGTGCCATCCCTTCCCGCTCCTCCCACCCCACGGCAGGCCCCGGTGTGTCATGTTCCCCTTCCTGTGTCCAAGTGTTCTCATTGTTCAGTTCCCACCTATGAGTGAGAACCTGCGGTGTTTGGTTTTCTGTTCTTGCGATAGTTTGCTGAGAATGATGGTTTCCAGCTTCATCCATGTCCCTACAAAGGATATGAACTCATCCTTTCTTATGGCTGCATAGTATTCCATGGTGTATATGTGCCACATTTTCTTAATCCAGTCTGTCATTGATGGACATTTGAAAACCCAGTGAGTGTTTTACACTTACAGCACATCACAGTTCAGACTAACCACATTTTAAGTGCTCAGTAAACAGTGACTACTCAATTAGATAGTGTAGAGTTAGTATCTTTAAGTTATAAAGAATTTTTACAAACCAGTATACATTCCAGTAGGAAAATGGACAAAGGAATTGAATACAAAGTTCATAAAGTTGTTCAAGTGGTCAATAAAAATGCAAAAATGTTCCATACTTACTAAAAAACAGAAACTTTAAAGGGTTTTACTTCTCACTGCCTATCTCATTTCTGCCGAATTTTTCATAATGATGATACCCCATATTGAGGGTGTGGGAAAACAGGAACTCTCTTAACTACTGATTGAAAACTTAAAAGGTTTATGCCCTCTGACCTAATAGTTTTTACTCAAAAGGATTTACTTTAAAGAAATAATCAGATACATATTAAAATGTTTGCAGAGTTTACTATAGTAATAAATTGGTAGTTTATAGTTATGGAGAGTTGGAAACTGAAATATATTATGATACATTTATTATGGGCTGGTGATATTTACAACCATTTTTTAAAAACTTATAATTCAGGGCCGGGTGTGGTGGCTCACTCCTGTAATCCCAGCACTTTGGGAGGCCGAGGTGGGTGGATCAGCTGAGGTCAGGAGTTCGAGACCAGCCTGGCCAACGTGGTGAAACCCCATCTCTACCAAAAATTTAAAAATTAGCTGGGCGTGGTGGCGGGCACCTGTAATCCCAGCTACTTGGGAGACTGAGGCAGGAGAATCACTTGAACCCAGGAGGCGGAGGTTGCAGTGAGCTGAGATTGCGCCACTGCACTCCAGCCTGGGCGACAAGAGCGAAACTCCATCTCAAAAAAAAAAAAAAAAAAAGAAGTTATAATTCAGAAGAATAGTGACATGGAAAGTACTCTTGTGTTATTAGGTAAAAACTGTAGAAAAATACAGTAAAAATATATACTGTGATATCAACAGTGAGTTTTCGTGTCTAAAATTTTTTTAATTTGTGTTTTACAAATGATCTACAGTAGACATATACTTCTAAAGAATAAAAATGTTACTTAGTTTCTGTAGTAAGTATATCCTTTTTTATAAAAAGTTCTTTGGGTTAGGATAGAGCACATATTTCTTTTTTTCATGTATTTACAGGTGGCCTCATTTGGCAAACATTTGAGAGGGGAAGACGCTTAAGTATACTAGATGAACACTGAAATTAATAAAAGTGTAATTTTTAAATAGAAAATAGAAATCAAACATACTCTGTTATTATTGTCTCTAATCTGCTGGTATTTATTGTCATAAGGAAAGTAGACTAAGAATTTAACTTTTATCCCCAGCAGAGGTCCCTCCTCCTCCTCAAACTCTTTAAATAACTAAGAGTATTGACAGTTATAAAAGACCAGCATGGCCAATATGGTAAAAGCTCGTCTCTACTGAAAATACAAAAATTAGCTGGGCATGGTGGTGGGCACCTGTAATGATAGCTACTTGGGAGGCTGAGGCAGGAGAATTGCTTGAACCCAGGAGGTGGAGGCTGCAGTAAGCTGAGATCGCGCCATTGCACTCCAGCCTGGGCAGCAAGATCAAAACTCCGTCTCAAAAAAAAAAAAAAAAGCAAGCAAACAAACAAAAAGACCATTTGGGCAGGTCGACAGAAAGATTCTATGCAGATCAAGTTCATTGTAGAATTTATTGTACTTAAGTATAAAATGAAGCTAACTGTAGTATGTACCTCCTAGAGTTGTTGTGAATGAGAATCAGCATTGGATGCCAGGCATTATTGTTGCTGATAGTGTAGTGCTGAACAAGGTAGTTGGTTTCCACCTTTCTTCCATCAGAAGTAAATATATTTAAAGTGCCATAGAAGAGATAGGCAGGACGATGGGCTAGAAAGTAGCCAGGACAGGCTAGTTCATTAGATAAGATGGCCTGGGACTCCAACTTTTCTGAGGTGATGACTGAGCCTAGGCATGAAAGATGAAAATGAGCAAGCCATGTGAAGGTCTGGGAGAAAGAGCAATTTGGGAAGAGTAAAGAGGAACTGTAAAGATCAGACTAGTATGTATATATGTATGTATTTTTGAGAAAGGGTCTTGCTCTGTCACCCAGGCTAGAGTGCACTGGCACGATCACAGCTCACTGCAGCCTTGACTGCCCGGGCTCCAGTGATCCTCCCACGTCAGCTTTCTGAGTAGCTGGGACCACAGGCTAACACCACCATGCCCAGCTAATTTTTGTATTTTTGTTACAGACTGGGTTTCACCATGTTACCCAGGTTGGTCTCGAACTCCTGAGCTCAAGCATTCCACCCATCTCAGCCTCCCAAAGTGCTGGGATTACAGGTGTGAGCCACTGTGTCTGGCCCAAACAAATAGTTTTAAGGAGCAGAAAGAAACCTGTTGTGTCTAGGGTGTGGTGGGGTGGTATGAAAATAAAATTGAGTTTTTTCATTTTTTGGTTTTTTTTGAGATGGAGTTTCGCTCTTGTTGCCCAAGCTGGAGTGCAATGGCGGATCTCGGCTCACTGCAACCTCCGCCTCCTGGGTTCAAGCGATTCTCCTGCCTCAGCCTCCCGAGTAGCTGGGATTACAGGTGTTAGCCACCACGCCTGGCTGATTTTTGTATTTTTAGTAGAGACAGGATTTCACCATGTTTGTCAGGTTGGTCTTGAACTCCTGACCTCAGGTGATCTGCTTGCCTTGGCCTCCCAAAGTCCTGGGATTACAGGCATGAGCCACTGCACCTGGTGGAAATTTGAGTATTTTAAGCCACAGTCTTAGAAAAAGAGGAGTGTTTTTAAAATGTCACTCTTGGCCAGGCATGGTGGCTCATGCCTGTAATCTCAGCAAAATTTGGGAGGCCAAGGTAGGTAGATCGCTTGAGTTCAGGAGTTTGGGGCAGCATGGCAAAATCCCATCTCTACAAAAAAAAAAAAAAAATTTAGCCAGGTAGGGTGGCACGCACCTGTGGTCCCAGTTACTCAGGAGGCTGAGGTGGGAAGACCACCTGAGGCTGGGGAGGTTGAGGCTGCAGTGAACCATGATTGCACCACTGCCCCAGCCTGGATGACAGAGTGACACCCTGTCTCAGAAAAACACAGCTGGGTGCGGTGGCTCACACCTGTAATCCCAGCACTTTGGGAGGCCAAGGAGGGTGGATCACCTGAGGTTAGGAGTTCAAGACCAGTCTGGCCCACATGGTGAAACCCCATCTCTGCTAAAAATACAAAAATTAGTCAGGCGTGGTGGCACATGCCTGTAATCCCAGCTACTCGGGAGGCTGAGGTGGGAGAATCACTTGAACCCGGGAGGTAGAGGTTGCAGTGAGTTGAGATCATGCCACTACACTCCAGCGTGGATGACGGAGTGAGACTCTATCTCAAAAATAAATAAAAATGGAAAAAAAAAATAGAATTAAGCAAGGCAGTAGATATGTATGTCAAGATGCAGTCCAGGAAGTTGTCGTCATCTATTGTTTCCTAACTCAAAAAAAAAAAAAGAGATTCTCTGTTTCTTACTCTGGTCTGGAGAAAAGTTACATCAGCAGTGATCTTCTAGACTAAGCTGCTCCATCTAGGTCACACTTTTGCTTGCTACATGATTAAGGATAAAAAGGATTTTCCTTTAGTTTTGGCTAGCTGAAAGGATTAAAGTAAACCAGAGATAGTCAATCTGTTAATGGTAGACTATATTACAAATTGTGATGATGATGTTAATAAGACCTTGATGAAGTTTCAGATGATTTAGCAATTGATATATTCTTAGGGGTTTTTTTTTATTATTATGGGCATTTTTTTAAATACAAGGAAAGTATAAGGTATAAAGTAAAAACTGTGCATAATCCAGATATTTCACCACATTTTTAGTAGTTGAAATCATACTGTACAAGTCTCCTGCTTTTTTTCATGCAACATTAGAGCATGAGTGTTTTTCCTTGTTATTAAAAGTTCTTAATGAATACATAATAAAAGTATAAGGACCTGCGGTAACTTAATCATTGTTCTATTAGGAAACATTTGAGTTGTTTCTGTTTTTTCCTGCGATGAATAATACTATAAGGAATAATTTTTGTGTTCTGTATTATGTATTTTAAATTCATACTTAATAACTTCTTTAAAAGGTTATATAACCTCTTGGTAACCTCTTTTAACAGCTATTTAGCTTTCATATAGCACTGCCTTAGAAATTTTGGAAAATAATTACTGAAATAGTCTCTTAACTAAGGAGACTGAAATCTAGAAGACAGGCTGCAAGCTTGACTTTGTCTCTGAGGTTAGGCGGAAATAAACTCACATTGCAAGAAATCTTTTTGTTTATTTTTAGTTGTTGTTGCGGAAGCAACATATAGAGTAGACTGAGTTGTCAGTTTGTGTGAGAGAAAAGGAGCGTCTTTTTGTTGTTATTCGTTGCCTAAAAATGATGGTCAGATTTTCTCTGGAAGCCAGAGTAAGTGGTAGGTGACAAACTAGATTGGAGAGAGAAGACAAGTAGTGATCACTGGCAGTGGCCATTAGGTCATTAGCTACAAAGGCTATGAGAGTAAAATAAACACAGAAGTGTGGCTGTTCTGAATAGACTGATGATAGGATACCAGTAGCTCTGCAGTCTTGAAGACATAGCCCTTATATACACAGTTCTTGTCCAGGCCAGTAGAATAGTAAGTGCCAGAGTAAAGACTTCCATATGTAGGTTGTTTAGAAGTTACCTTGAAAAAAGAGTATTAATGGTGGGTAATATTTTTCACTGTCTCTCTGCTTACTAGAATTAATGAATTCAGTAATTCTTTTTTTGTTGTTTTTTTTTTGTTTTGTTTTGAGATGGAGTCTTATACTGTCGCCCGGGCTGGAATGGAATGGCACGATCTTGGCTCACTGCAACCTCCGCCTCCCGGGTTCAAGCAATTCTCCTGCCTCAGCCTTCTGCATAGCTGGGATTATAGGCGCCCACCACCACATCTGGCTAATATTTGTATTTTTAGTAGAGACGGGGTTTCACTATGTTGGCCAGGCTGATCTGAAACTCCTGACCTTGTGATCCACCCACCTTGGCCTCCTAAAGTGCTGGGATTACAGGCGTGAGCTACTGCACCCTGCGGAATTTAGTAATTCTTTAACCAGTGGTTGTGTTTCTATTGCTATGTGTTAGGTATTATATTTGTTTTATTGAGTTAAGTGTGCTCCAGTACAGTTGTTATAATATACAGTGTTAAAGGTGGTAAATGTATGTGCCATTTTCTGTCTCGTATTAATGCCAAATGTGTACTTTTAAAGTTGCTGATACCTGAATTTCTACTGGTGTTAAAAATTAAGGACTTTTCAAAACAGCCAGCAAGAAAGCTTTCAAAGATTATGGGGATAGTGTCAAAAGCACTTGGGAGTCAATTTTAAGAGACCTCTACTGGCCCAAAATAGAACAGTTTGAGCATTAGTCGGGATGATGACTAAACTAGATTGAAAAATGCCAAGTAATGTTTAAATTTATGAAGTTTTCATGATATACACACAAATTAAAAATGTGTCACTATTACAGGACCTTAGGTAATTAACGTATTATTTTGAGAACTGGTAAACAAAGGGAAAGAAGCATTTAGTCTGACTTTCCTATATGAACTACTTTTCTGAATAACCAATAAATGATGGATATTTTCTCTTCGTAGAAGTATTCTGAGTAGTAAATGAAGGAGTAATAAAATTAGTATTGTTTTGTAACCACCTAATGAATAAATGATTCTAGGCATTGAAGAACAGTAGACATTATCATCCCAAATAAATCAACCAATTACTGTGTGGTTCCTGATAAAAAAAAACTCATCACCACTTAACAAAGTACTGTTGACCTAATAAAAAGAGCCTAAAGTTAGATAAAGCCTTTACAGCCATTGATTTATAGAACATATAGAAGAATGTGCTAAACAATACCATGGGAATTCAGTCAGCAAATTCAGCCTGGGAAATCACCAGGACAAAAATTCAGGACAAACAACCTGGCTTTTTCAACATAAAAATTGCAGTTAAACAGAACAAAACAAAACAAAAAAAAGCAGACATTCTGTAGCTTAAAAGAGACTTAAAAGACATCTCAATTAGTCCCAATATGTAAACTTTGTCTGAATCTATTCACGTAGA
This sequence comes from Theropithecus gelada, assembly GCF_003255815.1. Classification (NCBI taxonomy): domain Eukaryota; kingdom Metazoa; phylum Chordata; class Mammalia; order Primates; family Cercopithecidae; genus Theropithecus; species Theropithecus gelada. Next base: position 40,970,718 of record NC_037672.1, read on the forward strand.
AACTGGAAAAAAATTATAACATTTGTAACAACTGGAAATTTGAAATTGAGAATATTTGATGATACTAAGGATTTTTAAAAATTTTCTGCTAATGGTGTTATGGTTGTGTTAAAGTTTTTGTTTCTTGTAAATACATACTGAAATATTTATGGATGAAATTATGTCTGAGATTTGCTTCAAATTAATATTGGTGCAGGTAGCGATGAGATGAAATTGACCATGAGTTGATCATTGTTGAAAGTAGGCAATGAGTACGTGACAGTTTATTGTGCTGATTTTTCTACCTTTGCATATGTTTGAGATTTTCTGTACTGTTTTAAAAACAAAGGAGAATGTTGAAAAAAATCTAGCATCAAGTCATGGAAATGGGTCATCTTCCAAGGAAGGACTTTTAAACTGTGGAGTAATCCCTCTTTAAACATCTTAGCACAAATTCTATGAAAGTATTTCATCAGTGTGTGAAAAAAAAAAGTAGCGTATTGTCTTTGTCAGGTAATAATTACGGAAGATATTTTGAATAGGGCTGAAGAGTCGGAACACCAGTGGCCAGGATGAAGAAGATGCTTTTCTGGAGTGTGTTTCCTATGAAAATCTGCTTTAGCCCATATTTACTAATTATTTTTGCTAGTAGGCAGCATATTTTAATGTGTAGGAATCTTCTGTTATGTTTGCTTTACTGACCCTTTAAAAAATAGACACAAATGACCAAAAACATTCTAGGCCTTCAACAGTTTCCCAAATAAGTAAAAGAATCAGTTGACATCAGAAACTTTTTCAAGGAAGTAAGTTCTAGGCCTGAAACTTGAGTGAATACTTATATTCCCTTATGCCCCTTGTGCTCTTCATATTATCTTCAACATTAATAATTTATGTTCCTGATGAATTCTCTGCACCATTAAGAAATGACTTTTCTCTCAGAATGCATATATCTGCACACACAATACATGAATTAACATTTTTGGAAGATCATTATTAAGCAGTTAAAAAAGTTTCAACTCTTAAACGCTCAACCCTCCATCCTTGGAAAAACTTGACTATCTGTAATGATGTAATTTGATTTCACCTAAAACTTTACAAAATATATGAATATTATCTAGATAGGGTTTTTGGGTTCTTTCAAAAAGAGGAATTCTCAGTACTCATAGTAAAAAATAAAAGAGAAGGAGGGTCACAGGAAAATAGAGACAAATTTGGTTTTCTTGTACTTGGGTAAATTGTGGAATATATTTTCCTTCTGTATTTGAGCCCTTCAAAGCTCACAGTAAACCCAGAGGAAGCAGCTGAAGTGCTTTGTAATTAGTCTTCTATTCTTCACTCAATTAAAATTCCCCATATACTGAGGCATCTCACCAAATGTTGATCTAATTATCTGATTAAAAAATCGGTGACAGTATGAATGAATGATTAATATAATTCACTTATTGATTGTGAAATGAAAGAGGAATGAATCTTTAGCTAGTGGAAGAAGGATACAGGATAATTTTGTGTAGGAAGTCTTCCTGACCTTCCCTCCCAGAGTCCTTTATTCTGAAAAGTAATTATGCCAAAATTTTTTTAGCTTGCAACCGGCATGCAAAATAAAGGGTTTCTATTATGTACTACATACCTTTCAAAATAACTGACTAGCATAAATATTTTATTTGATTTTTTAATATTTTTAAAAATTTCCAAATAAGTTTACAGGTTAGAGAAAATTAGAATGTTGTCACTAATTTTTCTTTACAAAATGTATTTCCTGTGTACCTAGAAGCAGTGAAACACCTCCTCTGGAGAGGGTGACTTGGCAATTAATTGTGCAGCTGGGAGTTGGTTTGAAATCAAAGTATATATGTTTTTTCTTTTAGAGTGGCAGAATTTAGTGAAATTTGGAAGCTTTTCAAACATGGTTCCCTGTACTCATCCATATATTGGTACACTGAGTCAAGTAAAGTTTTACTCCACAAATGTTCAGAAAGAAGGACAGGGATCACAAACTCTCAGAGTGGAAAAAGTACCGTCATTTGAAACAGGTATGTATAAATTTTTTTAATGTATTTTTTTCTGTATACTGGAATAGTTTGTGTGAAATTATTTGTTCCCTGAATGTTTGATAGAACTTACTTATAATACTGTCTGGACTGATGTTTTCTTTGTGGGAACTATTAAACCACTTGTTTAATTTCTTTATTTTTTCTGTTTCTTTTTGACTCAGTTTTCTATGAAAAACTATCTACTTATCTACTTAAACTAAATTTTTAATTTATTGGTATAAGGTGTATAATGATATTCCCTGTTTACTCTCAATAGCATATGTAGTTGTGTCCTTTTTTCATTCCTAATATTTGTTTTATTTTCTTGACTAGTCTTCCCAGAGGTTTTTTTATTATTTTTCCAAGTAATTTTTTTTACTTTGAACCATTATATGTTTGTATCCTATTTCATCAATTTTTGCTTTTTAATTATAGCCTCCTTGCTGTCTTTTTTTGTGTGTTTGTTCTGTCATTATTTTTTCTCTGTTTTATTGTTTTATAACTTCAACTTTTTTTTTTTTTTTTTTTTTTTTTTTTTTTTGAGACGGAGTCTGTCTCTGTCTGCCCAGGCTGGAGTGCAGTGGCCGGATCTCAGCTCACTGCAAGCTCCGCTTCCCGGGTTTACGCCATTCTCCTGCCTCAGCCTCCCGGGTAGCTGGGACTATAGGCGCTCGCCACCTCGCCCGGCTAGTTTTTTGTATTTTTTTAGTAGAGATGGGGTTTCACCGTGTTAGCCAGGATGGTCTCGATCTCCTGACCTCGTGATCCGCCCGTCTCGGCCTCCCAAAGTGCTGGGATTACAGGCTTGAGCCACCGCGCCCGGCCAACTTCAACTTTTATTTAGATATAGGAGGGTACATGTGAGGGCTTGTTACATGGGTATTTTGTCTGATAATGAGGTGTGGGGTACACTTGATCTCATCACCCAGATAGTGAGCATAGTACCAAATAGTTTTTCAGCCATTGCTGCCCTCTCTGTCTCTCCCTCATCTAGTAGTCCCCAGTACCTATTTTTGCTGTCTTTATGTTCATGCGTACCTGGTGTTTAGTTCCTAGTTATAAGTGAGAATATGTAGTACTTGGTTTTTTGTTTTCTGTGTCAATTTGCTTAGGATAATGGCCTCTAGCTACATGCATGTTGCTGCAAGGGACATAATTCATTCCTTTTTGTGGCTGCATGGTATTCCATGGTGTATATGTACCATATATTCTTTATCCAGTACACCATTGATGGACAACTAGGTTGATTCCAAGTCTTTGCAATTGTGAATATTGCTGCAGTGAACACCGAGTGCATGTGTCTTTTTGGTAGAATAATTTATTTCTTTTTGATATACACTCTCTAATGGGATTGCTGGAGTTCTTTGAGAAATCTCCAATCTGCTTTCCACAGTGGCTGAACTAACTTACATTCCCACGAGCAGTGTATTAAGTATTGACTTTTCTCTGCAGCCTCACTAGCATCTCTTGTTTTTTGGTTCTGTCATTCTGTTATTAATTGTCAGTTAGATACTTAGTTTATTAATATTAACCCTTCCTTCCTTTCTGAAGTAGACATTTAAGCCATAACACATTCCACAGTTTTGATATATAATATTTTTATTATTTATAATTCTAAATGTATTCTTATTTCTGTTGTGATTCTTCTATGACTTTTTAGTTGTTAAAGTATCATTTTAAATTTACAGATAGATGGAATTTTTGTTTATCTTTTTGTATTAAATGTTTTTCACAAACTGTGGTCTGTATTGATTCAGTCTTGAAATTTGTTGAGTGTAACATTTTGGTTTAGCAGTTAGTCAGTTTTTCTAAATGATTTTCCTGTCTTGAAAATAATGTGTATTTTTAATTGCTGGTGTGGTGTTTATACACATCAATTCTTATTTTTAGTGTTCAATACAAATCTTTGTCCTGTTTTAAAAATTCATTATTACCAAGGGAGATGTTGGAGTATCAGAGTCTGATGGTAGATTTGATGGTCTTTTTTTTATGGTTCTGTAAATTTTTACTTTTTATAATTTGAGGCTGTCATTAGATGCATACGTATTTAGAATTATTACATAACACTGATGAATTATACCCTCTATCATTGTGCAGCTACTCTTTTTCTTTAGTGACCTCTCCACTACATTTCTTTTGGTTACTATTTTCCCATCCTTTGATTTTAACTTTTTGTCTTAATACAATCATCTATGTCTTTTAAATGGAAGTTTAGGCAGTTTACATTTACTGTAATCACTGATATAGTTAAACTTATTTCTACCATTTTGTCATGTTTCTTTGTCCTGTTTTCTTAAATTCCTTTTTTGCCTCTTTTTTTTCCCCTCATTCCATCATCCCCTCTCCAATATTCTCTTTCTTTCATTTGAAAGTTTCAGACTCTGTGTCTGTACTTCAAAGACTAAAGTTAATTGATAAATTTACTTTCCTTCTGAAAAACACAAAAGCTTTAGAGTGCTTTAATTCTGATCGCCTCCTCCAACTTATGTACTACTTGTTGGCTAATATTTTCTGTCTATTCTGCTCTTTCTCTGCTATGAAATATACATTGTTGTTTGCTTAGATTTATTCAGAGTCTTTGTTAGCCACCTTTTCTTATATCTAATCTTTCTGTCTGATGTGCATCCTATAGAAGTTCGTTTAGGTGAGGATCTTTTGTGGGAAAGGCACATTTAAGATGTTACTCAATTGTCTTTTGGCTTCCACTAATTGTTGAGAAGTCAGATATTATGCCTTTGTTTGTATATCTTTTCTATTTGATAGCATTTTAAAATTTGATTAACTTTAATTTGAAAGTCTTTTTCTTTGGTATAAATGGCAGTTTTATTATGAAGTAACTAGCTGTGTATCTCTTTGTATTTATTCTACTTGAGATTTGTTGGGGTTCCTAGATCTGGAGATGGATATTTTTCTACAATTCTGGAATTCTACAGTTCTCTTATTATCCCTTCAGATATTACATCTTCCCATTTCTGTATTTTCTTCTGGAACTTCAGTTAGAAATATGTTACATCATCTTATGTTTTTCATGTCTCTAAACCTCTCTATCATATTTTCTATTTCTTTACCTTTCTGGCCTGCATTCTGTATTATTTCCTCAGGTCTACCAGAATCACTAATTTCCTCTTTAGTTGACTCAAATATGCTGGTTGATTATGTATGTTGGGTTTTTAACTTAAATGATTATATATATATATATATATGTACGTGTGTGTATATATGTGTGTGTGTATATAGAGATGTGTGTGTGTATATATGTGTGTGTGTGTATATATATATCTATATATATAGAGATATATATATATTTTTGAGACCAAGTCTCATTCTGTTGCCCGGGCTGGAGTACAGTGGTGTGATCATGGTTCGCTGCAGCCTCGACCTCATGGGCTCGACCTACCTCAGCCCCCCAAGTAGCTGAGAAAACAGGTGTGTGCTGCCATGCCCAGCTAATTTATTTTTGTATTTTGTAGAGACAAGGTCTCTCTGTGTTGCCCAGGCTGGTCTTGAACTCCTGGGCTCAAGCAATCCTCCTGCCTCAGCCTTCCAAAGTGCTGGCATTACAGGGCTGAGCCACCATACCGGCCATATTTTTCATTTTTAGAAATTGGTTTTTACCTTGCTTGGTTGGTCTTTAATTCTTGGTTGTATTTTCAGACTTACCTTTTATTAGATACATTAAACATAACTATTTTATATTTTTAACAGAAAATTCTGCTGTATGAAATCTTTTTGTTTCTCACTATATGATCCTTTTCTTACCTTTTTTGCTCTTATTCATGATGTCATAACTGTATTTTATAACTGTGAGTTGTTCATTTTCCATGATGTTTTTGCATCTTGAAAGTATTTGATGTTTATCTGGACTGAAAATGACTTTCTGCCTGGAGGGATTTGTTTTGGCTTTTGTATGCTACTCTCCAGTAGCATTATTGGGACCACATTAAATTCAGTTCTCTGCTTTAGATTTACATTGTGAATTCAGATGTATACTTGTGTTAGGGTTCACTTGTCTGTAGGATTTTCAGAGGAGTAGTTTTTTCTTCCCCACTATTTAACACCAAAATACAGACAGGCCAGTTTCCTTGCTGTTCTCTTCTATGTGTATTATTTATTTCTAGTTCATAGTGATTCCATGGCTGTGGCTTTTTACTTCAGTGTCCCCTGTTAGACTCCTTATCTTGGGCAGAACCTAGTCTTATTCTCTGGTCTTCCATGCCGCTTGTAGGTCTGGAGGTAGAAATAAGCTCGAAGAATCCAAGCTTCAATAGAAATCAAGGGAGAGCTGGCTTTGATGTGTTCATTTATTCTGTAGAGGTTCTACTTTCACTTCATTTTTGCCCTTTTCATATAATTTTTTGCTAGACTAACAATGCATTTAAAAAGATTTTGCTTGAGGTACAATAAAAGGAAGCATTAAAGGAAGTCCTTTATTCATTAATTTACTCAAGAAGTATTTATTGAGTACTTTTTATATGACAGAAAATGAGAATGACTCAGAGCTGATACTAAAGCAGAAAATTAAGCAAACAAATATTGTATTGTAACATTTAGCCCTGTATTCATATGTTCTGCATCTGTGGATTCAGCCAAACAAGGATCAAAGGATTTGGGGGGAAAATGGATGGCTGCATCTGTACTGAACATATACAGACATTTTTTCTTGTCATTGTTTCCTAAACAATACAGTATAACGATGGTTTACTTAGCATTTGCATTGAATTAGGTATTATAAGTTATCTAGAAATGACTTAAAGTAAATGGGAGGATGTTCATAGGTTATATGCAAATACTGCACCATTTTATAAGGTGGACTTGAGCATCCATGGATTTTGGTATCTATAGGGAAGTCCTGGAACCAATCCCCAACAAATACTGAGGGATAACCAGACTGTGATAGGGGAAATTCATTGTGCTGCAGGGGCACATGGGAGAGGCACTTAACCGAGTTTTGAGTGGTTAGGAAAGCTTTCCATAAGGAAATGATACCTACTTCGAGACATGAAAGAAAAGTAGGTATTGGCCAGGTGTGGTGGCTCACACCTGAAATCCTAGCACTTTGGGAGGCCAAGGTGGGTTCGAGACCAGCCTGAGCAAGATGGTGAATCTCTTGTCTCTACAAAAGATACAAAAATTATCTGGGCATAGTGGTGTACAGCTGTAGTCCCAGCTACTCAGGAGGTTGAGGTGGGAGGGTCACTTGAGCCTGAGAAGTCAAGGTTGCAGTGAGCCATGATAGTGCCTCTGCACTCTAGCCTGGGCAACAGAGTGAGACCCTGTCTCAAAAAAAAAAAAAAACAAAAAAAAACCACACACACACACACACAAAAGTAGGTATTGGTGTGGTGAATGGTGGAAAAAGGAGGTAAAATTCCTGGAATAGTGAGTAGAGGATTTGGTGGTGTTGGTAGCATTGAAAGTACAAGAGAAGGTAATCCATCTTCCATATTCCTTTTAATTTTTTTTCTACCACTCTCTTGCTTACTCATTGTGTTTCAGCCAAAGCAGTCTCCCTTTTTCTCAGCCATGTTCTGAGAAAATGGCAAGAGTTAAGCAGTGGTCAGATCGGACTCTTGTTCGGGAGTTTGGACTTTGTTTTGTAGGTAGTGGGAATAACAGAGTATTATTAATACAAGCAGGGGACCAAGACCAGCTCGGTTGGAGAGACCCTAACTCAGCAGCGCTAGAGGAATTAAAGACCCACACGCAGAAATATAAAGGTGTGAAGTGGGAAATCAGGGGTTTCACAGCCTTCAGAGCTAACAGCCCCGAACAGAGATTTACCCACGTGTTTATTAACAGCAAGCCAGTCATTAGCATTGTTTCTATAGATATTCGATTAACTAAAAGTATCCCTTATGGGAAATGAAGGGATGGACTGAATTAAAGGAATACGCTGGGCTAGTTAACTGCAGAAGGAGCATATCCTTAAGGCACAGATCACTCATGCTCTTGTTTGTGGCTTAAGAATGCCTTTAAGTGGTTTTCTGCCCTGGGCGGGCCAGGTGTTCCTTGTCCTCATTCCACTAAACCCACAACCTTCCAGCGTGGGCGTTATGGCCATCATGAACATGTCACAGTGCTACAGAGATTTTGTTTATGGCCATTTTTGGGGCCAGTTTATGGGCAGATTTTGGGGGGCCTGTTCCCAACAGGGGAGGTACTTGATCAGGTTCAAGGTTTTAAAAAGATAACTAGTTGCAAAATGGCAAACAGATTGCAAAGGAGGGAGATTGAAAGTAGTAGTACAAATGGAGTTCTGGACTAGGGTAATGATAATGCTTTTTTTTAAAGGAGTAGATGACCTTAAGAGACCTAGGAGCTGAATAATTAGGACTTAGTAATTGAGTCTGGGGGATGAAGAAGAGGGTCAAGCCAAGGGCAGTGCTTGGTTACTGTTTGGCCAATTGTCTAGATGATTTCAATAATTTCTAAAATTAGGAAATTAGGAGTACCAGAGTTGGAGGATATTTTAATGAGATGATGATGATGGCTTGGTTTGGACATCCGAATTATAGATACCTATGGAAGATCTTAACGGATGATGCAGTGACCAGTAGGCAGTTGGTTATCCAGTGAATGTACTAGTCACTGCATCATCTGTTAAGATGTCACACATCAGATCGGGCGTGGTGGCTCATGCCTGTAATCTCAGCACTTTGGGAGGCCGAGGTGGGCCAATCACGAGGTCATGAGATCAAGACCATCCTGGCTAACCTGGTGAAACCCCATCTCTACTAAAAATACAAAAAATTAGCCGGGCATAGTGGCAGTCACCTGTAGTCCTAGCTACTTAGGAGGCTGAGGCAGGAAAATTGCTTGAAACCAGTAGGGAGGGGTTGCAGCGAGCTGAGATCGCGCCACTGCACTCTAACCTGGGCGACAGAGCAAGACTCCATCTCAAAAAAAAAGAAAAAAAAAAAAGAACGTCACGCGTCTTAACACAACTACTATCCTACTTCGAGCCATGATTATCTCTTGTCTGATTTACTGTGGTGGTATTCTCCCTGGGATCTCTGTTTCCATTCTTGTCCTTCTGTAGTTCATTTTTCACGTAACAAATGTGGTCTTTTTAAAAACAGATCATGTCACTTTTTTAATTAAAACTCTCCATTGGCTTCTAGTTACCCATAGAACAAAGCCAAGACTGCTAGAATAAAATTAAAATTTATTAATCTGACTCTCAGAGTTCTCTCTAGCTGATCTGGCTTCCATATTCCTCTTTATTTTCTTCTACTACTCTCTTGCTTGTTCATTATGTTTCAGCCAAAGCACTCTCCTTTTGGTTCTGAGAAAATGGCAAGCTTGTTGTTGTAGGGCCTTTGCTCTAGTTGCTTTCTCTTTCCAAGGTGCCCTTCTTCACATGGCTTAACCTCTTCCGGTCATTCATATCTCAGTTTAAATGTCACCTCTGCATAGAGACATTTTAAAGTCAGTCAACCTAAAGTAGCTACCCAGTAAGTCTTTAATACTACCCTTATTTAATTTTCAGCATAGATAGCACTTACTCCTGACTGATGTTTTCAATCTTTTATTTCCTCATCACCTACATGTTTGCAAGCTCCATGACAACATGAACCTCAGTGCCTTGCTGATAGTAGGGACATAATAAATATTTATAAGTGAGTGAATGCTTAGAGTTCTAACCTGGAGCTAAAGATTTAGGAGTTTTTACGTATACATACATGGTAACTGAAACCATTGGTCTGTTTGAGACAGTGCGGGGAGTGTTTAGAGTAAGAAGAGATCTTCTAGTATAAAATCCCCCACATGGGTGAGGGACAGGTAGAAGAGGAGCATGCAAAGAAGACTTGAGAAGGAGTGGCTGGAGAAAAACCAGACTATCTAGTGTCAGGAGAAGACAGTGTTTGAAGAGTAATAAACATTTCAAGACCATTTTTCCTTTAGTTAGATGTCTTTCACAGGGGAAGATTTTACAGATTCCTTGAGAAACCTGTATATATTTTAATGGTTCCTTGTTTTCATTATTTTTCCTAAGCCTCATCCTCCCTTTGGGTTTACCTGTGCAATTTCTTCTCTTTCTTTTGTGGTGATGGAGAACTGCTGGGGTAAATATTGATTGAGAGTTTGATTTTATGCAATGAAAGAATGCAGAGTGTAATGAGTCCCTAAGTTCCAGAAATAAGCATGTTTATTAGAACATAGTTAAGGGAAAAGAAATAGGGATGAAATAATATAATTAAGGGTAAAATATGTTATAATGCTCGGCAGAGGTGAACATAGACAAAGGGGAAAATATTTAATATGGTTCCACCATTCAGAATCTTTCAAATTGAGATCCATGATTAAGTTTCTTTTTTCTCTGCTGACTGGAATAAAAATGTTAGTTTATTTTCTTATATTAGAAATGTATTGTTTATTGACAGTTTTATTTTGGGCTCAATTTTTCAGTACTTGCTTAGGCCACATTAGACCTTGTTAGCCATCAGATAGAGAGCAAGTAATTGCTTGATTGAAAGGTAATTTGTATATTTAAGGATTTGAGATTGAGTTTTGAATAATTCAAATCACATGATGAAGTCAGGAACAGCTCATTAAGAAGCAGAGACTTGCTAAGGAATCCTTAAGTTTTTAAGGAGCATTCAGATGTGTTAAATTTTGGTAAAATTAGTTTTAATTTTGCTAATGACAGCAGATGTGTGGCAAACAGCCAGCGTTGGGTTTGAGCTTAAAACAAATGTCTAGAGATATTCATGGATAGAATGTTTGGTTACTGATTGAAATCATAAAGATTCTACTCCAGTGATGCAGTGTGAGTTTATTAAGTTGGTGCTATGTAAAATAAGTATTCATACATGTGTTTAAGCCATTTACTAGCATTCTTGTTTGTGCTGTATAACACTATATATTTAGTAACATCTAGACAGTTTGTAGTGAGAAGAATATCCAGAAATACACAGCTTAGAGCAACTCATTTTATGTGATTTAGTTGAATAAATTTGAGCATCGTAGAAACTACCGTTGTTTCTGAAATTTTTGACAGTAGCTATCAGTTGTTTGGACATTAGGTAAGTTTTGAAAATGTATTATTCTACCTTTTTCCCTTCACTCTTCTCTGCCCTGCTCTCTATTTCCCAAAGCTAAATTGTGAGAAATGGATATATAGATTCTGCAGATAAAGATAGTTTAGAATTTACTTGCTGTGTAGCCAGACAAAAATAAAATAATAATAATTTAACTTTTCAAGGTCAAATGTAGTTAGTAAATAGAAGTGTTTTTAAGCTTATCTTCAGTTTACCAGTATGACATCATAACCTACTTAGGATTTGACAAATACTTAAAGCCTTTTTAGATTTTCTGTACATGCTTTAGGTATCAAAACATACTGTATTTTGGTCAAGTGCAGTGGCTCACACCTGCAGTCTAGCACTTTGGGAGGCCAAGGTGAAGGATTCCTTGAGGTCAGGAGTTTGAGACCAGCCTGGGTAACATGGGGAGACACTGTCTCTACAAAAAATAATTATCCAGGTGTGGTGGCATGTGCTTGTAGTCCCAGCTACTCGGGAGATTGAGACGGGAGGATCACTTGAGCCCAACAGGTTGAGGCTGCAGTGAGCCCTGATTGTGCCACCACACTCCAGCCTAGGTGACACAGCAAGATCCTGTCTCAAAAAAAAGGATAAAATAAGCACACACACAGTATTTAGTCATTTTCCAAGTGGTTTTCACTGCAAAACAATTGCCAAGAAATATACTAAAAATTATGTGTAAAATATTTTGCTTTTATTTCAAATAGGGCTTTGCTTTTGTTAGTGCTTAATATATTGGCATTTAATTGCTTCACATAAGCTTTGAAAGAGGTAACTCAGTGGATAGGCAGAACTTCTGATCACAGTGGTATTGTGAATACATGCGTTGAGGCACCTGTTCTACTAACCACTCATTTGAATAATAAAGCATAAAAAGAGAAAATTGAAGACATAGTTGGACTAAAAAATGACATGTTATATCAAAGAAATGGAACAGAAGCTTCTGGACTCTGGGTCTGTAACCTGGAAGTGGCAGCTAGGAGTCTGGCTTGTTTGGAGTAATATGCTGCATGTGCTACATGAATAGCAAGGTACTGGAGTCAGACTCACTATTTGAACTTATCCACCCACCCCCATAGAAGAAGGCTGAAAATAGCTAATTCCAGTTGCTACCCGAGGCTGTGTCTTACAGGAGTCTGTAGGTCTAGGGAGGCAAGGAGAAGACCAATGTACTAGTCCATTCTCATGCTGCTGTGAAGGAATACCTGAGCCTGGGTGATTTATGAAGAAAAGAGGTTTAATTGACTCACAGTTCCACATGACTGGGGAGGCCTCAGGAAATTTAAAATCATGGCAGAAGCACCTCTTCACAGGGTGGCAGGAAAGAGAATGAGTGCAAATGGGAAATGCAAGACACTTAGAAAACCATCAGATCTCAAGAGATTCACTCACTATCATGAGAACAGCATGGGGGAAACTGCCACATGATCGGATTACCTCCTCCTGGTCCTGCCCTTGACAAGTGGGGATTATGGGGATTATAATTCAAGGTGAGATTTGGATGGGGACACAGAGCCAAACCATATGAACCAGGAACTGAAACCTGCTGTTTCCTGGCTTAGAGACTGGCTTGAGGGGAAGGAATTTCAAACTGGCAATATGAGATCAAACTGGCAATACAAGTTCTGCATAGAGGTATTAGACTGAACTCTGAGCACAAGAATGTGAAGAGGAGAATGAAGGATATACCCTATTCAGGGTAAGATGGTGAACTCTGGAATTTCAAAGTACATGAAGAATCCTAATGCTACGAAAGCCAACAGAATCAACAAATGTGAATTAATTCCAGATGAAGCTAAAATAACAGCTTCAATTGCTTTAAAATAAGTTTAATGTTCTCAAAAGGTTAAATGAAGGACTCATATTCATTAAAAATGACAGGGAGTTTTGAAACACAAACTTGCAGAAATAAAACCAGAGCAAATAATTAGGAAAAGGAGACAATTAAAAATCTTAGAAATGAAAGCGTAGCCACTAAAGTAAAAATGTAGTAAACTAAATAGTCATCGTCAGCAGGAGAGTTAGCCAATTGAAATTCAGTCTGAAGGCACATAGGAAGGCAGAAAGATTTTCCAAAAATTGAAAGCATTTAAGAGCATGCAGCTCTAGCCTACATTTAATAGGTAGAGAAATGGCGAGGAATCAATATATAAAGATATAATGGATGAGAATGTTTCAGAATTTGAGAAAAACAGGAATTCTCAGATCAAAAATATGTTTTGAGTACCAAGCAGGATAAATAAAAAGAAATCCACCCCAGACACTGTGTAGAGAAACCATAGATTTAAAAACCAAACACGAAACAACCCAACTTAAAAGCTGACAAAGAGAAAAATCAGAATACTATCAGCCTAATTGTTGTTCTACTGAGGTAGACTTTTTACCTGCAAAAATATGCAGAAAGCAAAGATGGGGGAGTGATTTGGAGTTATATCCAGGAAAGAGTAAGAGGAAAAAATAAATGCTACTCTAGAATTTTATAGTGATCTAAATAATCCTTATAAAGTGAGGGTAAAAATAGGAATGTTATCATACATATGAAGATGAATGCCATTTTTAAAAAAACTTATTTTCTAAAATTTTGGGAGGTACATAGTAGGTGTATATATGGAGTACATGAGATGTTTTGATACAGGCATGCAATGTGAAATAAACGCATGATGGAGAATGGGGTATCCATCCCCTCAAGCATTTATCCTTTGATTTATAAACCAATTACATTCTGTAAGTTATTTTAAAATATGCAATTAAGTTATTGCTGACTATAGTCACCCTAATGTGCTCTCAAATAGTAGGTCTTATTCTATTTTTTTATCTGTTAACCATTTTCATCTCCCAAAGATTAGAGTCATTTTACTAATCAACCCCTCCACATTAAAAAACAAACAAAAACTCTTAAAAGCATGTACTCCTGCAAGATGCAGAAGAAACCCTGAGTTACAGAAGGGATGAGATATCCAATAGACAATGATGAACAAGAAATGGATAAAATGTCCTGGTAAAACTATTGATAATAAAACAGTAAACTTTCTTTTAATATTAAATGCTAAAACTCTAATCAACCAGGCTCAGTGGCTGAGGACTGGTACTATAACCAGGCTCAGTGACTCAGGCCTGTACTTCCAGCACTTTGAGAAGCTGAGGTGGGAGGATCACTTGAGCCCAGGAGTTTGAGAACAGGCTGGGCAACATAGTGAGACCTCATCTCTACAAAAAATTTAAAAATTAGCTTGGTGTGATAGTGTTCACCTCTTGTCCCAGCTACTAGAGAAGCTAAGGTGGGATCACTTGAGCCCAGGAGTTGGAGATGGCAGTGAGCTATGATCTCGCCACTGCACTACAGCCTGAGTGACATAGCAAGATCCTGACGCTTAAAAAAATAATAATAATAGTATGATGGAAGACATTTAGATCACTATGAAATTCTAGAGAAACATTTATTTTTCCTCTTACTCTTTCCTATGTATTATTCCAAATCACCCCCTACCCACCTTTGCTTTCTGGGCAACAAGAAAAAACTGTGGAGGAATTATATTACTTGACTTCAAATTGTACTACAGGGCTTTAATAATCTAAACAGCATAGGTTTAGGTTACTAAACCTAAATCCTTTGTGCTGTTTTACTGGCATAGAGACAAACACATAAACCAATGGAATGGAACAGAATATGGAGCCCATAAGTGAATCCATAGATACACAGTGAACTCATTTTCGACAGATGTGCCAAAAACATACATTGGGGAAAGGACTGTCTATTCAACAAGTGGTGCTGGGGAAAATTGGATATCCATATGCAGAAGCATGAAACTAGACCCCTTCTCCCGCCATACACAAAAATCAAATAAAAATGGATTAAGACTGAAATCTAAGACCTTGAATGATGAAACTACTTAAAGAAAACATTGGGGAAACTCTCCAGGACTTTGGGCTGGGCAAAGATTTCTTGAGTTAGATCCCAGAAGCATAGGCAACCAGAGCAAAAATGGACAAATGGGGTCCATTTTTAAAGGCCTCTGCACAGCAAAGGAAACAGTCAACAAAATGAAGAGACAACCCACAAAATGGGAGAAAATATTTGTAAACTATCAATCTCACCAGAATATATAAGGAGCCTAAATAACTCTAGGGGGAAAAAATCTAATAATCTAATTAAAATGTGGGTAAAAGATCTCAAGAGACGTTTTCAAAAGAAAATATGCAAGTGGCAAAAAGGTATATGAAAAAGTGCTCAACATCATTGATCATCAGAGAAGTGCAAATCAAAACAATAATGAGATATCATCTCACTCCGCTTCAAAGGGCTTTTATCCAAAAGACAGGCAATAACAAATGCTGGTGAGGAAGTGGAGAAAAGGGAACCCTTGTACATTGTTGATGGGAATGTAAATTAGTACAGCTACTATGAAGAACAATTTGGAGGACCCTCAAAAAACCAAAAATAGAACTATCAGCAATTCCACTACTAGGTATATTCCTAAAAGAAAGGAAATCATACAAAAAAATTAGCTGGATGTGGTGGCACACGCCGGTAGTCCCACCTACTCAGGAGGCTGAGGCAGGAGAATCGCTTGAACCCAGGAGGTGGAGGTTGCGGTGAGCTGAGATCGTGCCACTGCACTCCAGTCTGGCGACAGAGTGAGACTCCCTCTCAAAAAAAAAATAAATAAATAAATATGGAAATCGGCATATCAGAAGAACTATCTGCATTCCCATGTTTATTGCAGCACTGTTCACAATAGTCAAGATTTGGAAGCAAACTAAGTGTCCATCAGCAAAAGAATGGATAAGGAAAATGTAGTCTATGTATACAATGGAGTATTATTTAGGCATGAAAAAGAATGAAATCCTGTCATTTGCAGCAATACGGATGGAACTGGAGGTTGTTACCTTAAGTGAAATAAGGCAGGCACAGAAAGGAAAAGGGCATGTTCTCACTTATTTGTGGAGCTAAAATTAAAACAAGTAAATTCATGGAGAGAGAGAGTAGAATGATGGTAACTAGGGACTGGGAAGAATAGTGGGAGGTGGAGATTGAGGATGGTTAATGGGTACAAAACTGCAGTTAGATAGAATGAATAAGATCTAGTATTTCATAGCACAACAGGGTGACTGCAGTCAGCAATAATTTATTGTATATTTAAAAAGAACTAAAAGAGTATAATTGGGTTGTTTGTAACACAAAGGATAAATATTTGAGATGATCGATGCCCCATTTACCCTGATGTGATTATTACACTTTGTATGCCTGTTTCAAAATACCTCACGTACCCCATAAATGTATGAATCTACTGTGTACCCATAAAAATTAAAAATAAAAAAATTAAAATATAAAAGCAAATGTAACCAAAAACCCAAAAAATTAATAATAAAAAGGTTTTTTTTAAAGAAAAATAATGTTAAACAATAGAAATATAGTCTTGGAAATTCTAAATAGCAATTGGGAGGACAATATAGAAAACTTTTTCAATCTAAGAGATGGCAGGAAAAGCGAAATAAAAATAAAAGCAAAGGAAACAAGATGGTAAACTGAAAAATGGCAGAAGTACAAATGTACCACAGTTAAGTAGTCAGACTTAGTGGTGTTCCGTATCATTTAAATGAACTCATAATCTAAATATGTGGAATTAGTTAATTTCTGTTTCATTCCATGTTTTCAGAGACTTATATTCTGGGTCCCCTACTATCTCATCTGCTCAAGGACTTTGCTTTTGGGATTATCCCGTTAGCCTACTTTATATTTTCTTCATGGTTATTGCGTCATTCCCATCTCTATGTAAAATGCAGTCAACCTTTCCTTGAATCATTCTCTTTTTCAGGTCCTGCTGAAAGTCCAAATACTGCTTCCATTTAATCTCCTATTTTCTCCCCAACTACTGTGTCCGTTCCCATTCTTGTCCAGAAACTGCTGTTTTCAGGAGGTTCCAGTGATCTCCGTGTTGGTAATCCATTATCTACTCCTTTTTTACCCCTTAGAAAAATGCACAAATACCTACACATAACATTAAATATTGTTCTAAACACAGGCAATACAGGAAAGTGGTTAAGAGTATAGAGTAATCAAAATAACTGTACCTCCATGTTTAAAATACTAGCTGTGTGACTTTGGGAGAATTTACAAAACCTTTCCATGCCCCAGTTTCCTCATAATAAGGAAAACTGGCTCTGTGACTTTGGGGAAAGTTATAATAATCTCTGTGTCTCAGTTTCCTCATAAGATGAAGATAATAGTATTTTCACTCAGAGCAATTTTTGGACAATTAAATGAAATAATTTGTAAAGTGCATAGGACAGTACATGGCACATGTTAAATACTTAGTAATTGTAGCCATTCTTCATAAACTCTGAAATATTATTGAATGAGGATATAAATATAATGGAAAATGTTTTAAGGGTGAGATTTTTACAATGTATTTGATACATACAAAAGGATATTATAATGCATATATAAGTTTAAAAATGTAAAATCAAACCTTGGAATTTACTACTCAAGCTAAGAACTTCACTGTCTTGATCACATCCTCACATCTCCATTTGTCCTATGTATCCATGTGAAAAAAAAGGAAATAGCTTTGTACATTTGTATATAGCCCTGATTGTTTACTTTTGCTTGTTTGTGAACTTCATTGTGATAGCTTATTGTATGTGTTCTTTTGTGATTTACTTCTTTCATTAAATTTAGTTGCTAAGATTTATCCTGTTGATTGATGTGTGTGTCTGGTTCATTAATTTTCTTGGAGATAATTATAGCACATACTGTTCAGGGATGTTGTATAAGTTAAATGAGTTGATACATGCTTAGAGTAGTACTTAGCACACAGTAAAAGCTCAGAGAAAGATGGCCATTATTATGTTTGTTGTTATTCATTGCTGTATGAAATGTTGTGTGAATATAACATGTTTTATCTATCTATCTATCTATCTATCTATCTATCTATCTATCTATCTATTCTCTTGCTAATGGGCGGTACTCTGAACACTCACGTACCTCTGTCCTTGTGCCCTCGTGCAAGAGTTCCTTGAAGCCAAATATATTGACCTAGAAGAATTGCTGGGTCATAATTTATGCTTGTGTTTAACTGTAGTAGATAATGCCTACTTGTTTACCAAGGTATTGTGCCCGTTTATATTTCCACCAGCAGTGTATGCGTTTTCATTGTGCCATACCCTTGCCAATATTAGGTATTGTCATATTTTCCTTTTTCTTGATCTGATGGTTATAAAATAGCATCTTGTGATTTCATTTGGACTCTATTAATGATGAGGCAGACATTTTTTCAAATGTTTATTGGTTATTTGTATATCCTTTTCTCTGCAAGATTGTCCTTCCTATTTTTTTCTAATGGATTGTCATTTTCTTGATCTAGAGGACTTATTTAAATATTCTTGATTACTTTTGTTGATTCTATTTGTTGGAAATATCTTCTCTCAGTTTGAGGCCTTTCTTTTTTCTCTGTTTTTTATGGGATTATTTGATAAACAGTTTTTCTGAGTTTTAACTTGGCAGAAATTTATCCAGTTTTTCTTGTGTTGTTTATATCTTGTTTAAGAAATCTTTCTGTACCATAAAAGTTTTCTATATTGTCTACTATGGGGCATGTAAATACCTTAACATTTAAATAATTAATTAATCTACCTGTAATTGTTTTTTCTTTATGGTGGGAGGTAGATTGAAATTTTTCTTATTTAATGTGTTTTTTTGTAGGTGTAGGGTTGTGGAGTTGTCCCAGTCCCACTTGATAATCCTTCTTTATTCATCGAATGATATCTCTGTACAGTTTTAAATGGAAGAACTGCGCATTCTTTTGTTCCTTAATTTAAAAATGCATTTAAACGTTCACCATTAAAGACAATGTTTGTTGTAGGTTTGTTTTACCCTTTAAAGAAATTCCTTTTTGTCCTAATTTTCTAAAAGCGTTTGAGATTTGCATGGATGTTGAATTGTATTAAATGCTTTTTCTTTAGCTTCTGAAATGATTGTACAGTTTCTCTTCTTTAATCTGTTAATGAGATAAATAGCTTTTGTAATGTTTAACTACTCTTACATTAAGATGAATCCAACATGGTCTATGATACATTGTCGTTTTGATGCATTGTTATATTACGTTGGCTAATATTAATTAAGTTTATAGATTTGTGTGAAAGCAGTTGTTCAGTGTAAACTTGTTTTAATAAACTTTACAGCAGAAGATATAGGCGCAGAACTCAAAGCTCCACTTAAGCAAGAACCTCTCCAAGTAAGAGGTAAATATATTTTATCCTATTTTTTATTATAAAAATGTTTTGAATTAAATATATAACATTGGTTTATGTAGAGCTCTTTATAGTTATATTATTCTAAGAGTATAGTTTATTTTTGCTTTTATTTAAATAGATTGACCATAAGGATTTATTCTCTTACATATTAAAGTAATTTTCCATTAAATTTATTTTGCATTTTTGTCACAAATTTTTTCAAAAGCCCAAAGAAAGGAATAATGGCAAATAAGAATCATCAATTGCATTATCATTTTTAGAAGAGTAATGCAGTTAAAGAACAAGAGGCCCACACCTTTCAGCTACTGCTTATTCAAATCCAGGTAGAGTTTGGCCGTTCTTGTCTGACTTTCTTTTCTGGGAGAAATTGAAGGAATTCCCGTTTGTAGCTCTTTTCTGTATAACAGGCTATGGTTCTCATCTCCAAAGCAGCTGTTTCATGGAGGCAGCAACTCTATCATTAATAGCACTGTGGCTTTGGCATCAGACAAAACTGGACTAAATTTGTGGCTCCAGTTCTTACCAACTGGCTGACCTTGGGCAATTTACTTGACTTCTCTGAGGCTTAGTTTTCTCCCCTATAACGTGGTGCTTGAAAATGAGACTTTTTTTCTAGGGTAACTTTGATTAACACATGGTAGACAGTCAATTAACTAATGTTGTTATAGCAGCCATGATTATCATTATCATCCTCATCTTCATCATTAATAACCTGGGCCAGGATTTTTTAGCTATTTGGAAGACATTTAAAATAAAAAACTTTTTTTAAATGTAAAAGGCAGTTTAGAGACCTGAAACTCATGCAAAAAAAAAAAAATCTGTATTTTCTTTATGTATTTTTTTCAGATAAGGTTTTGATTTTTTAATTGAACTTTATTTTTGAAATATTCTTATTACACAGTGTTTGTGCATTTAATGTAAGTATGTATTATTTTAGGAGTCTTTTTACCCACTGTAGTGATAGGTAATCTTAGGCTGAATTTGCTCTTTCAACTTGGAAGTAGAACAGAAAATTGTGAAATAATAAATGTGAGAATAGAACATGAAGTGAATAGGTGACAATTTGAAATAGAACACATGAGTTTGTTATTTCGCTCTTGCACTTAAGGTATTTGCTTATTTATCTCTATCATATGACCAAAAGTCTCACCTTATAATGATTTATTAACATAGACCAATGTTCTGTAATTTTTAACTCACAGACTATAATTGATGCCAAACTGGTATTGGTGTTGGTGTCACTGGCCTTTTTATGAGCAGTTTGATACTTGACAATAGAAAACAATTTATTAGAAGGCAATATTTAACCTATAATCTGTAATGAATTTTTTTGTAATTTTTAACTGATGAAATTATTCCATCCTTTTCTTTAGTTGTATTACATTATGTGAAATGATCTAGTGGCTTTAAACTTTTATGACTGCAACCCACGTAAGAAACACTAATTAGCAACTAGTATACATATAAATTAGTATATGTAAATGAAACAAAGGTTTTCACAAAAAAATACTTATATGTAATAGTCTTTAATTACTTTATAGTTCTGCTTTGTATGAAATGCTAATTTCACCTCACAATTTGAAAAGCACTCAACTACTCTGTAATTTTTTTTTTTTTTTTTTTTTTGGACAGAGTCTGACTTTGTATGATCTGGCTCACTGCCACCTCTGCCTTCCAGGTTCAAGTGATTCTCATGCCTCAGCCTCCTGAGAAGCTGGGATTACAGGCACCTACCACCACACCTGGCCAATTTTTGTATTTTTTTAGTAGAGAGAGGGTTTCACCATGTTGGCCAGGCTGGTCTCAAACTCCTGACCTCAAGTGATCCACCCGCCTCAGCCTCCCAATATTCTGTAATTTTTTATCGAAACTTCGTTATTTAGACCCTAAGCAATTTAAATTATACTAATATTATTTAGACAGACCAGTAATACCTATTCAAGGTGTTCATTAGGCAGGGGTTGACATTTTGGCATCGGTTATAGATGATCTATAGAGACAAAAGCTAGATGGCTACAAATGCAATTTCATCCTATTCTGCACTTGGATAATTTTTTTCTCTGATGTCATTTGGTGAAAAAGATCAGTTTTCTGTGAAATTAATTCGTGAAGCCTCTTAAATATCAGCCTATATTCATCTTCACACGTGATTTTCAATGTGCATATTTATTATGTTTTCCTGTTTTTTGTTTAGTTAAAGCAGTCCTTAAGAAAAGGGAGTATGGATCAAAGTACACTCAGAATAATTTCATCACTGGAGTCAGAGCAATAAATGAGTTCTGCCTCAAATCCAGGTAATTTAAAAAAAAAATGTAGCCGTGTGCCATATCTAAATAATCTAAATAACTTTTCCTTTATTAGAGTGTGTTACCTGCTACCATCCATATATGGAACATTTGCTACTGGCTCCTTAAAATGGAGAAATATTTTTATTCAGTCAAAAATGTTAAAAATTGTTAGCAAACTAAACTGAATCCTGCCCCAACATTACCAATTCTAGTCTTTCTTAGTTTCTTAAACCCACAATGGTAAATTCTTCAAAACCTCTCCATCACATAAGAATCTTAGGAGTTAAATTTTAAGTCATTGATATGTGACAGAATTCTCAGTAAGATTATTTGCATATTTGTATGTTTGACTCTTTTGGTTTTTTGGCCAGCAGAGTTGAATACTTAATTTAGAGTTAAATTTATATTCATGCTCCCAACTGTGGTTTCTGTTGAGTATAAGTTATTTTTACTATTTTCCAATATCTGTTATTATTAATTTCTCATATTTATATTTATTGAAATTATGTTAGTCGCAAATTTAAACTTTTCTCCCTCCTTTGTGTGCCAGTTAGAGAAATCAGATGATCTTTTCTTCAGTCTTCCTCATTGTCACAGCCACTTTGGTATATATCAAGAAATAGGTATTCCTATAATTTTTAACTTCTATAACTATTACATCAACAACCAATTATAATATTGATTTAGTTCTCACAAAAATTTTGTGAATTAAGTGGATTAGGCATTGCTGTCTCCACTTTAGTAGGCCAGGATGAACATAATATAAGATGTTAGTGATTGACCCAGCTCATTTAAGTGAGTCAGTGACCGGGAGAACTAGAATATGTATCTTTTGAAAGCTGATCCATACATTTTTACTAACATGTGATGGCTATTGATGTTTTTTAAATCTAGGTTTAATTTCTAGAACTTGATAACATTATATAGTCACAGACTTTTTATTTATAGGTTATTTCATTGCTTTTACAAAATTTCTATAGGAAGATCCGTGATTAAATACAGAATGACTATTTAGCAGTGACTTGATGAATATATAAGCCTTTCAGAATTTAAGAGAAAGGAAAATAAATAACATGTAATTGACATATACTCTTTATGACTTCATACCTTTGAATAGATATTACTACTTAGTATTAATCTACATATAAACAAATAATGACTGTAAATTTTTAACTTAAATTCTTAAGTAGAGGAATGATATTCTAATCCATGTTCTTTCTTCTTCTTTTTTTTTTTTTTTTTTTTTTTTTGGAGACAGGGTCTCACTCTGCTGCCCAGGCTGGAGTACAGTGGCAAAGTCGTGGCTCACTGCAGCCTCTGCCTCCTTAGACTCCAGTGATTCTCTGACCTCAGCCTCCCGAGTAGCTGGGACTACTGCTGTGTGCCACCACGCCTGGCTAATTTTTGTATTTTTTGTAGAGACGGGGTTTTGCAGGTTGCACAGGCTAGTCTTGAACTCCTGACATCAAGTGATCCACCCATCTCAGCCTCCCAAAGTGCTGGTATTACAGGTGTGAGCTACCACACCTTGCCTATTTTTCACTTTTTTTTTTTTGAGATGGAGTCTTGCTTTGTCTCCAGGCTGAAGTACAGTGGCATGATCTTGGCTCACTGTAACCTCTGCTTCCCGGGTTCAAGCGATTCTCCTGCCTCAGCCTCCTGAGTAGCTGGGACTACAGGCAGGCGCCACTACACCCAGCTAATTTTTGTATTTTTTTTAGTGGAGACGGGGTTTCACCATGTTGAGCAGGCTGATCTCAAACACCTGACCTCAGGTGATCCACCTGCCTTGGCTTCCCAAAGTGCTGGCAGTGAGCCCCCATGCATTACTTTTTTTCCCGTATATTAGAGATGGCAGTGGTGTGCCCATAGCAGATAAAAATATAAGCATTGGTGAGGGAATTGAATCTCTACATATTATATTGTGGTGTCTACACTGAGCATCAAGAGTAATTTTTTTTCACTGTCTCTAGAATATTTTTTGTATACAAAATGTCATCTTTAAACAGATCTTTAAAAGCCATTCACATCTATATTCCTCTAAGATGGGGATCAGTGTTGTTGCTTTTATCTGCCCTTAGTAATCCTCTTTAAGTATATAAACTATATGCACTTTGTCTGAATGAATTCAACATGTTTCTTTCTCTAGTGATCTAGAACAACTTCGAAAAATCAGACGACGAAGTCCCCATGAAGATACTGAGTCTTTTACTGTATACTTGAGATCAGATGTGGAGGCAAAGTAAGAACATAGTTCTTTCAGAATAAAAGTGCAAGCCAAATTTTGGATTAATAAAAATAGATTTTAGACAGATTCAGAATTTTTTAAATGACTTTTTAAAAACAATATTTTTGTATTTGCAAATTTGTATATTTGTGAGTTACTAATATGTACTCATCAACTAAATATATGTCATAATGTGTAAGAAAATTTGCTGTTGAATTTATTCTAATTGTTTAGATTTCATTTGGAAAAGTTCCTTAAGTTCTTTATATTTCTCTGAAAGCACCTTATGCTTTGTTGTAAGATTCTCACTAGAGAATTTAGATTTAAATGTGATGTCAGTAAGTCATTAAAATTATTCATTGTGGTGACCATGTGTGTATGACAGATCTTTGGAAGTTTGGGGAAGCCCTGAAGCTCTTGCCAGAGAGAAAAAATTGCGTAAGGAAGCAGAAATAGAATACAGAGAAAGTAAGTATATTCAATTTAAAGTCAAGTTAGTTGAAAAGTAACTTGTAGGTGAGAACTGTGCCTGTAAGAACTCTCTAGTGCTAGCATACCTGTTGGCCTAGGCTCTGTTGCTTCCAGCAAATACTAGTTTCCGTTTTGGGATTCAATTATTTCACAAAAACAGGAACTGTGTTTTTGTTTTCTCCCGGATAGCTTTTTGAAGATGATGAGAGGAAGAGAAGCTACAGTTTATCATTTTTATAAGACATATAACTATCAGAACTTATGATCTGATTTGAAGATTATGCTTGTTATAAAAGTGATAGAATAGGAAGTAATTGCTGTATTAGTCTATTTTCACACTGCTACAAAGATACTACCCAAGACTGGGTAGTTTATAAACAAAGGAGATTTAACTGACTCACAGTTCCACATAACTGGAGAGGCCTCAGGAAGCTTACAATCATGGCACTAGGAGAAGCAGGCACGTCTTAACATGGTGTCAGGCGAGAGACAGCTTATGTGTAAGAGGAACCGTCAAACACTTATAAAACCATCACATCTCGAGAACTAAGTATCGCAAGAACAGTATGGGGGAGACCGTCCCCATGATCCAGTCACTTCCCACCATGTCCTGTCCTCAGTACGTGGTGATTATGGCTATTATAATTCGAGATGAGACTTGGGTGTGGACACAGAGCCACATCATAGCAATTGCTTTTTTATAGAAAGGTCTATTAACTCAGCTATATTAATTAATTCAGCAGGTATTTATCCAGTACCCACTATGAACAAGAAGCTGTACTTGGTGTTTGAAATGTATATGCAAGTAAGACTCTTAGGAGCCAGGTGTGGTGGCACATGTCTGTAGTCCCAGCTACTTGCCTGTAATCCCAGCTACTCAGGAGGCTGAGGTGGGAGGATCACTTGAGCCCAGGAGTTTGAGACCACCCTGGGCAACAAAGACATAAATGGGATGATACTATACATATTGTTGTACATCTTGCTCTTTATATAGTGGTGTAATTATAACCGTTTTCCATATCTACGTATAGAAATCTACCTCATTCTTTTCAGCAGTTGTATAGTACCCCATTATATGGATGTAGCAAGATTTATGTTCTTCAGTTTTTCACTGTTACAAAGAATACATCAATAAATATTCTTATTTTTTTAACATGTTAGATAATTGTGAATATTTACATAGGATTGAGTGTTAGTAGTATAATTTTAGGATCAAATGGCATAGGTATTTAAAAATTTGATAGATCCTAAAGAATTACTCTCTGAAGGAAATATGGTACCAGTTTACATTTACAATCACAGTGTATGAGTGTGACTGTTTTTTCATACCCTTGCCCATGCTGGATATTAACAAGATTTTAACTTTTTTGTGTATTTGATGGGCAATAGATGGTACCTCGTTTAATTTTGAATATCTCTGACTGCTACTGAGGTTGATTATCTTCTATGTGTATTGGTTTTTCTTAGTTCTTCTGTAATAATTTTTATATGTTTTGTTCACTTTTCTATTAGATTGTGTGTCTTTTAAAATTGATTTAAATAAGTTTTTGGTGGATTTTAACCAAAATCTAACCACGTTAGTTTTATTTGTTCTAAATATTTTCTAACAGTCTATCTTGAAATTTGGTTTCGCCTCTTTTTAGTAGGGAAATTTCAAACATATTCGGAAGCGCAGAGAAAAGTATAATAACCTTTTAATGCCCATCATCTGGCTTTACAGCTATCAACACATGGCCAGCCTTGTTTAATGTATATCCCTTTCACTAA
Organism: Theropithecus gelada; assembly: GCF_003255815.1. Lineage (NCBI taxonomy): Eukaryota > Metazoa > Chordata > Mammalia > Primates > Cercopithecidae > Theropithecus > Theropithecus gelada. The sequence continues at coordinate 40,996,780 of NC_037672.1, forward strand.
CCTTCATTCTACTGGATTACTTTGAAACCAGGTCCAGACATTGTATCATTTTATTTATAAATATTCCAGTATATATTAAAAGGTCAGGATGTCTGTTTTAGTCAGTTCATGTGATGGTGTTGTTTGAACTGTTTTAGAAAAGTTAACTATCCATTGCCGGTAGTAAGCTGTCAGTCTTAATAATCCTCTCATTTGCCCTTTAGTTGAAGATCTAGGATGTTCTCGAATAGCTTTAATTCTGACAAAGAAAGTGATTGACCTTCTGTTGATGATTCCTTTCTTGGCAAAATTGAAAATGGCGTGTCTCTTTTCAGCTAATCTAGTCAGGAGGAATAAGGAGTATGTTTGAGATTCTTGTGACCTGGAATATATAATATTAAATCATCTAGATGTTGAATAAGTGTAGTTTTCCTTGTAAAATCCAAGTTTTTTAAATCATTGGTTTGGCATTTTCAAAAGTTTGAAGGAGACAGTGAATCCTAGTATCAAAGGATTTTTGGCATCAGAAAAAGTTGTTGATTATCTTTTTTTTTTTTTTTTTTTTTTTTAAGAGATGGGGTCTCACTGTGTTGCCCAGGCTGGAATACAGTGGCTATTCTCAGGTGCAATCATAGTGAATTATAGCCTTGAACTCCTGGGCTCAAGTGATCATCCTGCCTCAGCGTCCTGAGTAGCCAGGACTACAGGTGTGTGCCACCATGCCTAGCTGACTATCTTTATCCACAGATATGCTAAAGAGAACTGCACTTAAATTAACAGAAGTGAAGTATTTAGTTTCAATGGAAGAAATACATACCGGGGACAGGTAGTCCTGGAAATTCTGATATACTATTCAGTTAATGGTTTCCATTGAGTTTCTGTATAGGTAATATAGGTGCTAATATGGGATACAATCAGATAGGGCATATTCCATTGGGGAATTAGATATTGCCAGTGCAGTTATATAGTTCTTTTACTCTTGGGCACTTATATATGGTAATGTGTCAGGATTAAAGTAGAGATCTATGTGCTAGTATTTATGAAAAATGTATACATATTTTTCTTTGATAATCAGGCCAACTTTATCTGTTAAATGACTAAGAGATTTTATTGAGCATCGTGAGGGTTTCTCAGAACAGTATGATTGCTGTTATTCCCTTTTCTGATTTGATAGAACAATTTATTTTTTAGTGTTTATACTTCTTATCAACGACACTGATTTTTATTAGTATTAGACGAGATTGGGCGCGTTCAGGGTGGTATGGCCGTAGACGATTTTTATTAGTATTAGAAAGGGACTGTACTTGCTTAGGGTTTGAGAAGTTAATAGAGTTTGCCTTGCATGGCTGTTGAAAGCCCTAAGTTTGTTCCTTTTTTTTTTTCACCTTCTCTTTTGGTTTCTTGATAGTGCATTGCAATTTAGTTTTTCCAACATGAACTGACTGCCAGCTCATTTTAATCTTTCTTACCACCCTATTTTTAACCTAAGGCGCTTTAACCAAAGAGAGCATAACGGTTCCTTCGGCATTCTACATCAGGGTCAGTGTCCACATATTGTTTATTTCTAGCAAGTCTAATTCTAAAATTGCCTGCCAACTCTATGGGGTTTTTTTGTTTATAGTTTTGGATTTTAGTGTAATCAATTTTAATAGAGGATGGCTTCCTAGATAGCTTACAACAACCTATGTCCCTGGCTCTTAATAAATAACTTTTGCTGGTGTTACGGAATCTGTCTTCAGTAGCCAGAGTTGGCAAACTATGGCCCATGAACAAATCTGGTCCACGGCCTGTTTATGTATAGTTTATAAGCCAAGAGTGGTTTTCATATTTTAATGACTGACAAAAAAGCAAAAGAATAACAATATTTTGTGACAGATGAAAATTAAATGAAATTTAAATTTCAGAGTCCACAAATAAAATTTTATTGAGATGTAACCATGATCTTTTATTTACATACTGTCTATGGCTGCCTTTGCATATCAACAGCAGAGTTGAGTAGCTCCAACAGAGACTACATGTGGTGCTCCTGTCCCTTTGCACTGCTGCTCAGTATACTATAATTCAGTAACAGTTATAATTCAATAGTATTTCAAATGTCATAGGTATCCTTGTTCATGACCTCTTTTTTTGTTTTTAGTATGAGTGCATACCTATCTGGTGAGTAAGAAAAGTAGACATCTAGTGTTGTGCTTTTAAGTCACAGTTGAGCATGGATTATTTTTTATTGAATTAGATGGCAAAGTACTGTGTCTACTATGCAGTGACACCATAGCTGAGTTAAAAGAATATAATATATGTTGACATTACCAGATTAATCAATCATGACAGTATTCCTAATTCACAGGAGTGTAATACTCAGAAAAACTAGAAAATTTAAGATGGAATCTATTACAGCAGAATTTGTTAACAAAAATAGAAAATGAAAATGAGGCTGCAACCAAAGTTGTGATTTCTGAGTGGCTTATTAGTCAAGCAAAGAAAGTAGTTTTCTAATGGCAGGTAAATTAAGTCCTGTTTAATTTGAGCAGCTGAAGACATATATCCAGTACAGTGGTCTTTAGACAAGACTAGTTGCTTCAAGAGTTGAGGACGCTGGGGACAGACATCAGTAGTCAATTAAAAAGCAAGGCAAATGATTTTGAATGATATTCCTTGGCTCTTGATAAGTTGACCTATGTACCAATACTATTTGAGGAGTGAGTGCTGAGTTTGAAGAGACTGAAGAATTACCCTTTGTGAATAGTCTGTGTGGAACAACCACAGGCAAGAATTTTTTTTTTTTGAGACGGAGTCTCGCTGTGTCGCCAGGCTGGAGTGCAGTGGCATGATCTCAGCTCACTGCAACCTCCACCTCCTGGGTTCAAGCGATTCTCCTGCCTCAGCCTCCCGAGTAGCTGGGATTACAGGTGTGTGCCACCATGCCCAGCTAATTTTTTTTTTGCGTTTTTAGTAGAGACGGGGTTTCACCATGTTAGTCAGGATGGTCTCAATCTCCTGACCCTGTGATCCTCCCACCTCGTCCTCTCAAAGTGCTGGGATTACAGGTGTGAGCCACTGCGCCCAACCACACAAGAATATTTTCAAAGACAATGTGAAAATACTAATTCAGTAAACCCGATGTGGAATCTGCTAAGATGTCTTAGACAGTGGTGGTAAAAATATGTGTAGAGCAGAAAAAGCCTTAGTTGGACAAATTTATAAAGCTTGTGAAAACATAAGATGATGAAAGCCTTTTCATCGGTAGATACTTCGCAGAAAATATTTGTCATGAGTAGGAACTTTGTGGAAAATACTTAAATCTCTTGTTTGCTATTGAACCAGTAGTATCACCTTTGAACTTGTGGACTTAACCACTGAAAGAAATAGAAGCTGATTATCCTGACTTGTCCATCTACACTGCATTTCAATGGTTTAGCAGTTTTACTGCCATTTTTTGAACTCAGGATTGAAAAATTCAAAACAAATTTTTCTGAATAAGAGGACCTACCTGTCAACCACTATTATCAAACACTGAATGGCTTAGAAAATTAGCTTTTGCTGCAGACCTTATGTTTAATGCATTCAATGTAAAATTACAGGGGAAAGCAGTGTTTAAATACAAAACTTACTCTGCTATAAAGTCATTTCAACAGTAGATTCATTGTTTGAATTAAAGTAACGTCAGTCAGCTTTATGTACTTCCCATGCTGTTAGAAGTTTAACAGAAGCACTCAGATCCGCAGTGGCAGTGGCATGTCCTGTCTGCGGAGAGCCAGGCCAGAGACAACTAGCAACGCCTCAGAGAACGCCAGGGTGCGTCCCGAAGCCACCTGCCCTTGCGACTGCGGCAGCTGCTGACCCACCATTGCCATGACCTGCAGGAAAGCCAAGGAGGAGGGCAGTTGGAAGAAATTCATCTGGAACTCAGAGAAGAAGGAGTTTTGGGGCAGGACTGGTGGCAGTTGGTTTAAGATCCTTCTGTTCTACATAATATGTTATGGCTGCCTGGATGGCATCTTCATCGGAATCATCCAAGTGGTGCTGCTCACCATCAGTGAACTTAAGCCCACATATCAGGACCACATATCAGGACCCCACCAGGATTAACACAGATATCTCAGATCCAGAAGACTGAAACTGCCTTTCATCGTAATGATCCCAAGCATTGTGAGGCATATGTGCTGAACGTAGTTAGGTTCCTGGAAAAGTACAAAGATTCAGCCCAGAAGGATGACTTGATTTTTGAAGATTGTGACAATGTGCCCAGTGAACCCAAAGAACAAGGAGACTTTAATCATGAATGAGGTGAGCGAAAGTTCTGCAGATTCAAGCTTGAGTGGCTGGGAAATTGCTCTAGATTAAATGACGAAACTTACGGCTACAAAACTATGTGTTGTTATAAAGCTCAAGCAAGTTCTAGGCTTTAAACCTAAGCCTCCCGAGAGTGAGTCCTTGGGGAGTTACCCAGTGATGAAGTATAATGAGTATGTCTTTCCTGTTCAGTGCACTGGCTAGTGAGATGAAGATAAGGATAAAGATGGAAATGTGGAGTATTTTGGACTGGACACCTACCTTGGTTTTCCTCTGCAGAATTATCTCTGCTATGGCAAACTCCTGCAGCCCAAATACCTGCATCCCCTCCTTGCTGTACAGTTCACCAACCTTACCATGGACACTGAAATTTGCATAGAGTGTAAAGTATATGGTGAGAACATTGGGCACAGTGAGAAAGATGGTTTTCAGGGATCCCTTGATGTAAAAATTGAAGTTAAGAGCTGATCACAAGCACAAATCTTTCCCACTAGCCATTTAATAAGTTTAAAAAAAGATGCAAAAACCTGTTAGTCTTGAACAAACTGTCATACGTATGGGACCTACACTTAAAGCATAATCTATGTGCTTTACACTTGCTTTCTGCATTTAATTGGTTAGAATGTAGTTACTGTAAACTAAAGTGTAGCAATAGCAACAAAATATTCTACTGTAAGTGACAAGAAAAATTGAGCCTTGAGATGTGCTAATTTTTTCTGTAAATTATGATTCCATAAGTGACTTGTAAGGAGTGTTTCTGGCCTCTAAGTATTGCCTCCTGTATTTTATTTAGTGTACAGTACTATAGGTGCATACTCTGGTCGTTTTTCAACCCATGTTTTATCATATCTGTTTTGTAATTTATGTCAGCAGGGTTTGCTGTCCAAGGTATAAATATTCAATGGGAATAAAACTGGCATGGTTTATTTATTTATTTATTTTTGCTCTTTCAAAGATAATGGCCCATCAATGAGCATTTTAAAAAAATATATCAATGTGTTTTAATCTATTATGGTTATCACTCTTTTTTTAAATTATACTTTACATTCTAGGGTACATGTGCACAATGTGCAGGTTTGTTACATATGTATATATGTGCCATGTTGTGCTGCACCCGTCAACTGGTCATTTACATTAGGTATATCCCCCAATGCCATCCCTTCCCCCTCCTCCCACCCCACAACAGGCCTCGGTGTGTCATGTTCCCCTTCCTGTGTCCAAGTGTTCTCATTGTTCAGTTCCCACCTATGAGTGAGAACATGTGGTATTTGGTTTTCTGTCCTTGCGATAGTTTGCTGAGAATGATGGTTTCTAGTTTCATCCATGTCCCTACAAAGGACATGAACTCATCCTTTTTTATGGCTACATAGTATTCCATGGTGTATATGTGCCACATTTTCTTAATCCAGTCTATCATTGATGGACATTTGGGTTGGTTCCAAGTCTTTGCTATTGTGAATAGTGCTGCAACAAACATACTCGTGCTTTGTCTTTATAGAAGCATGATTTATAATCCTTTGGGTATATGTCCAGTAATGGGATGGCTGGGTCAAATGGTATTTCTAGTTCTAGATCCTTGAGGAATCACCACACTGTCTTCCACAATGGTTGAACTAGTTTGCAGTCCCACCAACAGTGTAAAAGTGTTCCTATTTCTCCACATCCTCTCCAGCATCTGCTGTTTCCTAACTTTTTAATGATCGCCATTCTAACTGGTGTGAGATGGTATCTCTCATTGTGGTTTTGATTTGCATTTCTCTGATGGCCAGTGATGATGAGCATTTTTTCATGTGTACGTTGGCTGCATAAATGTCTTCTTTTGAGAATAGTCTGTTCATATCCTTTGCCCACTTTTGATGGGGTTGTTTGTTTTTTTTTTGTAGATTTGTTTGAATTCTTTGTAGGTTCTGGATATTAGCCCTTTGTCAGATGGGTAGAATGGGTAGATTGCAAAAATTTTCTCCCATTCTGTAGGTTGCCTGTTCACTCTGATGGTAGTTTCTTTTGCTGTGCAGAAGCTGTTTAGTTTAATTAGATCCCATTTGTCAATTCTGGCTTTTGTTCCCATTGCTTTTGGTGTTCTAGTCATGAAGTCCTTGCCCATGCCTATGTCCTGAATGGTATTGCCTAGGTTTCTTCTAGGGTTTTTATGGTTTTAGGCCTAACATTTAAGTCTCTAATCCATCTTGAATTAATTTTTGTATAAGGTGTAAGGAAGGGATCCAGTGTCAGCTTTCTACATATGGCTAGCCAGTTTTCCCGGCACCATTTATTAAATAGGGAATCCTTTCCCATTTCTTGTGTTTGTCAGGTTTATCAAAGATCAGATGGTTTTAGATGTGTGGTATTATTTCTGAGGGCTCTGTTCTGTTCCATTGGTCTATATCTCTGTTTTGGTACCAGTACCATGCTGTTTTGGTTACTGTAGCCTTGTAGTTAGTTTGAAGTCAGGTAGGGGGATGCCTCTAGCTTTGTTCTTTTGGCTTAGGATTGTCTTGGCAATGCGGGCTCTTTTTTGGTTCCATATGAAATTTAAAGTAGTTTTTTCCAATTCTGTGAAGAAAGTCATTGGTAGTTTGATGGGGATGGCAGTGAATCTATAAATTAACTTGGGCAGTATGGCCGTTTTCACAATATTGATTCTTCCTATCCATGAGCATGGAATATTCTTCCATTTGTTTGTGTCCTCTTTTATCTTGTTGAACAGTGTTTTTTAGTTCTCCTTGAAGAGGTCCTTCACATCCCTTGTAAGTTGGATTCCTAGGTATTTTATTCTCTTTGAAGCAATTGTAAATGGGAGTTCACTCATGATTTGGCTCTCTGTCTGTTATTGGTATATAGGAACACTTGTGATTTTTGCACATTGATTTTTCTATCCTGAGACTTTGTTGAAGTTGCTTATTAGCTTAAGGAGATTTTGGGCTGAGACGATGGGGTTTTCTGAATATAGAATCATGTCATCTGCAAACAGAGACAATTTGATTTCCTCTTTTCCTAATTGAATACCCTTTATTTCTTTCTCTTGCCTGATTGCCCTGGCTTGAACTTCCAACACTATGTTGAATAGGAGTGGTGAGAGACAGAAAACTGTCTTCTGCCAGTTTTCAAAGGGAATGCTTCCAGTTTTTGCCCAGTCAGTATGATTGGCTGTGGGTTTGTCATAAATAGCTCTTATTATTTTTAGATACGTCCCATCAATACCTAGTTTATTGAGAGTTTTTAGCATGAAGGACTGTCAGATTTTATCGAAGGCCTTTTCTGCATCTATTGAGATAATCATGTGGTTTTTTTTTGTTTTTTTTTTTTTTTTTTTTTTGAGACAGAGTCTCGCTCTGCTGCCCAGGCTGGAGTGTGTGCCCGGATCTCAGCTCACTGCAAGCTCCGCCTCCCGGGTTTACGCTGTTCTCCTGCCTCAGCCTTCCGAGTAGCTGGGACTACAGGCGCCCGCCACCTCACCCGGCTAGTTTTTTTGTATTTTTTAGTAGAGATGGGGTTTCACCGTGTTAGCCAGGATGGTCTTGATCTCTTGACCTCGTTAACCACCCGCCTCGGCCTCCCAAAGTGCTGGGATTACAGGCTTGAGCCACCGTGCCCGGCCAATCATGTGGTTTTTGTCTTTGGTTCTGTTTATATGATGGATTACATTTATTGATTTGCTTATGTTGAACCAGCCTTGAAGCCAACTTAATCATGGTGGATAAGCTTTTTGATGTGCTGCTGAATTCAGTTTGCCAGTATTTTATTGAGGATTTTTGCATCGATGTTCATCAGGGATATTGGTCTAGAATTCTCTTTTTTTGTTGTGTCTCTGCCAGGCTTTGGTACCAGGATGATGTTGGCCTCATAAAATGAATTAGGGAGGATTCCCTCTTTTCCTATTGATTGGAATAGTTTCAGAAGGAATGATACCAGCTTCTCTTTGTATCTCTGGTAGAATTCAACTGTGAATCCATGGGGTCCTGGACTGTTTTTGGTTGGTAGGCTATTAATTATTGCCTCAATTTCAGAGCCTGTTACTGGTCTATTCAGGGATTCAACTTCTTCCTGGTTTAGTTTTGGGAGGGTGTATGTGTCCAGGAATTTATCTGTTTCTTCTAGATTTTCTAGTTTATTTGCATAAAGGTGTTTATAGCATTCTCTGATGGTAGGTAGTTTGTATTTCTGTGGGTTCAGTGGTGATATCCCCTTTATCATTTTTTATTGCATCTATTTGATTCTTCTCTCTTTTCTTCTTTATTAGTCTTGCTAGCGGTCTATCCATTTTGTTGATGTTTTCAAAAAACAGCTCCTGGATTCATTGATTTTTTGAAGGGTTATTTGTGTCTCTATCTCCTTCAGTTCTGCTCTGACCTTAGTTATTTCTTGTCTTCTGCTATCTTTTGAATGTGTTTGCTCTTACTTCTCTAGTTCTTTTAATTGTGATGTTAGGGTGTCCATTTTAGATCTTTCCTCCTTTCTCTTGTGGGCGTTTAGTGCTTAAAATTTCCCTCTACACACTGCTTTAAATGTGTCCCAGAGATTCTGTATCTTTGTTCTCATTGGTTTCAAAGAACATCTTTATTTCTGCCTTCATTTCGTTATGTACCCAGTAATCATTCAGGAGCAGGTTGTTTAGTTTCCATGTAGTTGAGCGGTTTTGATTGAGTTTCTTAATCCTGAGTTCTAGTTTAATTGCACTGTGGTCTGAGAGACAGTTTGTTACAGTTTCTGTTCTTGTACATTTGCTGAGGAGTGCTTTACTTCCAGCTATGTGGTCAATTTTGGAATAAGTGTGATGTGGTGCTGAGAAGAATGTATATTCTGTTGATTTGGGGTGGAGAGTTCTGTAGATGGCTATTAGGTCTACTTGCTGCAGAGATGAGTTCAATTCCTGGATATCCTTGTTAACTTTCTGTCTCGTTGATCTGTCTAATGTTTACAGTGGGGTGCTAAAGTCTCCTATTATTATTGTGTGGGAATCTAGTCTCTTTGTAGGTCTCTAAGGACTTGCTTTATGAATCTGGGTGCTCCTGTATTGGGTGCATATATATTTAGGATAGTTAGCTCTTCTTGTTGAATTGATCCCTTTACCATTATATAATGGCCTTCTTTGTCTGCTTTGATCTTTGTTGGTTTAAAGTCTGTTTTATCAGAGAGTAGGATTGCAACCCCTGCTTTTTTTTTGTTTTCCATTTGCTTGGTAGATCTTCCTCCATCCCTTTATTTTGAGCCTATGTGTGTCTCTGCACGTGAGATGGGTCTCCTGAATACAGCACACTGATGGGTCATGACTCTTTATCCAATTTGCCAGTCTGTGTCTTTTAATTGGAGCCCAATTATTTAATTTAACCCATTTACATTTAAGGTTAATATTGTCATATGTGAATTAGATCCTGTCATTATGATGTTAGCTAGTTATTTTGCTCGTTATTTGATGCAGTTTCTTCCTAGTATTGATGGTCTTTACAATTTGGCATGTTTTTGCAGTGGCTGGTACTAGTTGTTCCTTTCCATGTTTAGTACTTCCTTCAGGAGCTCTTGTAAGGCAGGCCTGGTGGTGACAGAATCTCTCAGTATTTGTTTGTCTGTAAAGGATTTTATTTCTCCTTCATTTATGAAGCTTAGTTTGTCTGGATATGAAATTCTGGATTGAAAATTCTTTTCTTTAAGAATATTGAATATTGGCCCTCATTCTTTTCTGACTTGTAGAGTTTCTGCTGAGAGATCTGCTGTTAGGCTTCCCTTTGTGGATAACCTGACCTTTCTCTCTGACTGCCCTTAACATTTTTTCCTTCATTTCAACTTTGGTGAATCTGACAATTACGTGTCTTGGAGTTGCTCTTCTCGAGGAGTATCTTTGTGGCGTTCTCTGTATTTCCTGAATTTGAATGTTGACCTGCCTTGCTAGGTTGGGGAAGTTCTCCTGGATAATATTCTGAAGAGTGTTTTCCAGCTTGGTTCCATTCCCCTCATCACTTTCAGGTACACCAATCAGACGTAGATTTGGTCTTTTCAAATAGTCCCATATTTCTTAGAGGCTTTGTTCGTTTCTTTTTACTCTTTTTTCTCTCAGCTTCTCACTTCATTTCATTCATTTGATCTTCAAATCACTGATACCCTTTCTTCCACTTGATCAAATTGGCTGCTGAAGCTTGTGCATGTGTTACATAATTCTCGGGCTATGGTTTTCAGCTCCATCGGGTCATTTAAGGACTTCTCTACACTGTTTATTACAGTTAGCCATTTGTCTAATCTTTTTCAAGGTTTTTAGCTTCTTTGTGATGGGTTCGAACATCCTCTTTTAGCTTGAGAAGTTTGTTATTACTGATCATCTGAAGCCTCCTTCTCTCAACTTGTTAAAATCATTCTCCATCCAGCTTTGTTCCGTTGCTGGTGAGGAGCTGTGTTCCTTTGGAGGAGAAGAGGCACTCTGATTGTTAGAATTTTCAGCTTTTCTGCTCTGGTTTTTCCCCATCTTTGTGGTTTTATCAACCTTTGGTCTTCGATGATGGTGACGTACAGATGGGGTTTTGGTGTGGATGTCCTTTCTGTTTGTTAGTTTTCCTTCTAACAGGACACTTAGCTGCAGGTCTGTTGGAGTTTGATGGAGGTCCACTCCAGACCCTGTTTGCCTGGGTATCAGCAGCGGAGGCTGCAGAATAGCAAATATTGCAGATTGGCAGATATTGCTGCCTGATCCTTCCTCTAGAAACTTCGTTTCAGAGGGCACTTGGCTGTATGAGGTGTCAGTCGGCCCCTACTGGGAGGTGTCTCCCAGTTAGGCTAGTAGGGGATCAGGGACCCTCTTGAGGAGGCATTTTCTCTGCTCTCAGATCTCCACCTGCGTGCTGGGAGAACCACTACTGTCTTCAAAGCTGTCCCACAGGGACGTTTAAGTCTGCAGAAGTTTCTGCTGCCTTTTGTTCAGCTATGCTCTGCCCCCAGAAGCGGAGTCTACAGAGGCAGGCAGGCCTCCCTGAGCTGGGGTGGGCTCCACCCAGTTCGAGCTTCCTGGTGGCTTTGTTTACCTACTCAAGCCTCAGCAATGGCGGATGCCCCTCCCCCAGCCTCGCCGCCTTGCAGTTTTCTCTCAGATTGCTGTGCTAGCAGTGAGTCAGGCTCTGTGGGTGTGGGACCCTCTGAGCCAGGGGTGGGATATAATCTCCTGGTGTTCTGTTTGCTAAGGCTGTTGGAAAAGCGCAGTATTAGGGTGAGAGTGTCCCAATTTTCCAGGCACTGTCCGTCATGGCTTCCCTCTGCTAGGAAAGGGAATTCCCGGACCCCTTGTGCTTCCCAGGTAAGGCAATGCCCCACCCTGGTCCGTGGGCTGCACCCACTGTCTGAGAAGCCCCAGTGAGATGAACCAGGTACCTCAGTTGGAAATGCAGAAATCACCTGTCTTCTGTGTCACTCATGCTGCCAGCTGCAGACTGGAGTTGTTCCTATTCGGCCATCTTGAAACCTACTCAATGAGCATTTTTAACATACTCTAGTCTTCTCCTGTGGCGTTAGGTCTTACTTTATTATTATTTTTTCTCCTGGGATTGGGATGGGGGTTTGTTATGGGGGAACTGCCCTTTAAATTTTAAGTGACACTACAGAAACACACAAAAAGGTGATGAGTTGTGTTGTGCTTGTTTTGAATGCTGTCTTGACATCTCTTCCTTTGTCCTCTAGTATGTTCTAAAGCTTTGTCTGAGATCTGAATTTGCCCATCACTTTGGCTAGTAACAGGCCTAATTAATTCACTTTGTACATTTTGTTTTACTTTCCTTTCTTCCTTTCTGGAGGCATCACATGCTGATGGTGTGTGTTTATGAATGTTTTAACCATTTTCATGGTGGAAGAATTTTATATTTATGCAGTTGTACAGTTTTATTTTTTTCTGCAAAAAAAATGTAGTGTATGAAATAAACCAGAGTCACTTATTTGAAAATAAATCTTTATTTTGAACTTTATAGACAGCAGTGCAGCACCCCATAGACTAGTGTTAAATGTTTTCTACCATGCAAAATCCATGTTCTAATAATTGCCAGGAGTACAGTGCTCTTGTGGATCATGTATTCAGTCAGGTTAAAACAATGGACAGTAAAAGAATGAACACATAAAAAAATAATAGAAGACATCTGCAGCAGATATATTTTCCAAGCCCAACCAGAAGTGTTTTTCAGATTTCCATGCAAGTGCAGAGGAAATTTGCATATTTCAAAATCTGTTGAATTGTGCAGTTTAGCAGCTTTCTCCTAACTTCAATTGGCAGTGATTAGTCCTCAATGTAACAAGATGCTAAAAGGCAAATATCAACAAGAATTTCATATAATTCTATAAATGCTTTCAAAGCTGTGAATATAGTTATTTAAAATCACGTTTATAGATTTATGTCAGTATTTGGCAGTACTTACCTATAAGATTTTCAAGATGAAATAGTAAAATATCAGATCATCATCAATAGATGAATATTTGCAATTAATTTTGATGATAAGGAATACTAACTGAATTCCAATTAAGTGAAATATTTTATCCTATCTCCCCAAAAAGTATTCTGTTCTTCTGATTAGTAGACCTGTGTTACAAAGAATTGCATTCACATATTTTTATTATATTTTAAATTTTGTCAATAAATTTCATGGAAATTTGTAGTTATTTCTTATTATACCTTTATCATATCCTTTATATTATCTCTTGGCCTCCAAAGCATAAAATATTTGCTACCTAGCTATATTAGTCAGTTCTTGCATTGGTATAAAGAAGTACCTGAGGCTGGTTATAAAGAAAAGAGGTTTAATTAGCTCAGAGTTCTGCAGGCTGTATAGGAAGCATAGAAGCTTCTGGGGAGCCTCAGGAAGCTTCCAATCTTGGTGGAAGGCAAAGAGGGAACAGGTATCTTACGTAGCAGGAGCAAGAGAGAGATGGGGGAGTGCCTCACACTTTTAAATGACTAAATCTCATGAGAATGAACTCACCTGTCATGAGGACAGTACCAAGAGGGATACTGCTAAATCATTCATGAGAATTCACCCCCATGACCCAGTTATCCCCCTACCAGGCTCCCCCTCCAACAATTGGATTTCAATTTGACATGAGATTTGGATGGGGACACAGGTCCAAACCATGTCACTAGTCCTCTTGGAAAAAAAGTTTGCCAACCCTATTTCAATGGTTTCATTAGGATTCCACCCCATTTTATTTATTTTTGTTACTAGTAACCTGATAAGAAATTACGAAACTGGAAGGATATGAAACGAGAAGCCTTGGAGTATAAATATTTAGGAGGACTCTAAACTATTTGATTATCTCAGTTCTGCACGGGACCAAGGCTTAGAAATGACAATATTTCCTTTTTCAGATGAGTTGGCAAAATTTCAGAGTGGAAATTGTGAGACAATTATGGTCAATAACCCAGGAAGAAAAGGGATGGAGAGAGTTTCTTGAGAGTACAGGAGTTCATTACCAAGAGGGGAGCAGCGGTATAGGAAGAGAGAAGAGGGAGAAGAAAACATGCAAGGAATAGAACAAAGTAGCAGTGGTCAAACTGTCCTAATGTTGATCAATGGAAGCGCCTCAGTTGGCTCCTAAGTCCCTTTGTCATAACTCTAGTATCATGGCGTCCTTACTTTTAGGAATAATATGTTTCAGACTCATATGGTACGTTTCCTATCCTGGGGTGGTAATCAACTATTTCTAAAATGAGCCACTTTTACTGGAAAATAAAATCAAGTTAAAGTAATTATTTAATTGATTTATTCTATGTCTCTACACACATAGAGAATAAAGTGTAGTTTCAAATAACAGTATTAATATTAACAATATAATTTAAGATTTCTTTGCTTTTCTTTGTATCTTTAGTATATATATCCCACTAGAGATTCATACTTCAATTTCTGTGTTATAAAGTCACTTAAAATTTTTCTATATAGAAATACCATCAATAGATATACAGTTAGGCTCATTTGTTTCATTTTGCTTCTGATTTTTAAACGTAATTTTGTTTTTATTTTATAATTGCCTAAAAATTTACATGATTTCTTAGTCAAACCTACAGAACAGATATTTCAGAGGACTCTAGCTTCCATCTCTGTCCTTTCCACTCTAAGTCCTCTCTCTTGTATAAGTAACTGTTCTAAAAATTAGTTTTTGGTGTTTTTTTTTTTAGTACTTAAAATATAAGAAAATAAAGCCAGGCTCCATGGCTCATGCCTATAATCCCAGGACTTTGGGAGGCTGAAGTCGGAGGATCACTTCAGACCAGGAGTTTTTGAGACCAGCCTGGGCAACATTAGCGAGACCCTTTTCCCTACCCAAAATTTAAAAATAAAAATAATATTTAAAAAGAAAATAAACATACACATTTGTATTAAACTCCATACCCTTCATAAATAAGGCATACTATACATACTTTCTGTTCTTGCTTTTTTTTTTTTTGAGATGGAGTCTCGCTCTGTGGCCCAGGCTGGAGTGCAGTGGCGCGATCTTGGCTCACTGCAACCTCCACCTCCCGGGTTCAAGCAATTCTCCTGCCTCAGCCTCCTGAGTAGCTGGGACTACAGGTGCATGCCACCATGCTTGTCTAATTTTTTGTATTTTTAGTAGAGACGGGGTTTCACCATGTTAGCCAGGATAGTCTTGATCTCCTGACCTTGTGATCCGCCTGCCTTGGCCTCCCAAAGTGCTGGGATTACAGACATGAGCCACCACGCTGAGCTGCTCTTGCTTATTTTACTTAACTCCGTCCTGAGGACTATGCCATAGCAGTAAATAAAGACATTTCTTTGTTTATTTTGTAATACTCTATTTTTTGATATACCGTAATGTATTCAGTCATTCCCCCATAGGACGTTTCTCATCTTTTGCTATTAAAATGATACCATGAGTAGCCTTGTAAATAAAAGTTAAAGGAATTTTTTGTAATACAAAAATTTGAGAAAACACATTAATAGAAAAACACTCTCTCTTATATTTTTCAACTTTGAGGTAAAAATGAAGGACTTTTGTTTTTATATCAGGCTTAATTAACTTTTTTAAAGGTAATATTGAGAAAAGAATCTTTCCAAACTGCCTTTATCTCATTGCAAATCCAGATTCTCCTGCCTCCTTTTTTATTTTGGTAAAAAACACATAGCCCAAAATTTACCCTTTTAACTATTTGCAAAGGTACAGTTCATAAGTGTGTAAGTGTATTCACATTGTTGTGAAACAGATCTTCAGAGGTTTTTCATATTGCAAAACTGAAGCACTATACCCATTAAATAACTACCTCCCGTTTCCCTGCCTCCCCCCAGTCCCTGGCAACCACCATTCTGCTTTTTGTTTCTATTAACTTGAATACTTTAGATACCTCATATAAGTGGAATCATACAGTGTTTGTCCTTTTGAGATGGGCTTATTTCACTTAGCGTAGTGTCCTCAAGGTTTATCCACGTTGTTGCATGTGACAGGATTTCCTTCCTTTTTCAAGGCTAAATAATACTCCATCATCATATGTTTATACCACATTTTGTTTATCCATTCATTCATCCATCCGTGGACATTTGGATTGCTTCACCTCTTGACTACTATTGTGACTACTGCTGCTATGAACATGGGCATGTGAATAGCTTTTTGAGGCCTCAACTTTCTATTCTTTTGGACGTATGTCCAGAAGTAGGATTGCTGGATTATATGGTAATTCTGTGTTAAAATTTTTTTTAGGAACCTTCATATTTTTTTCTGTAGCAATTGCACCATTTTACATTCCCGCCATCAGTGCCCAAAGGTTCCAGTTTTGACACATTGCCAATACTTGTTATTTTCTGTTTCTTGTTTTTTTAATAGTAGCCATCCTAATGGATGTGAGGTGATATCTCATTGTGGTTTTCATATGTATTTCTCTGATGATTAGTGATGTTAAGCATCTTTCCATATGCTTGTTGGTGGTTTCTATATAATCTTTGGAGAAATGTCTATTGAAATCCTCTCCCTATTTTTAAATCAGGTTACAAATCCAAATTTTTTATAACTTAGTATTTTTGCTGTTAGCTTGTAGAGCATATTTAACATAGTCCTAAAGAGAATATCATGTTAATCTAAACTGTGACTAGTAAGAATATCTGTGACCTAAATTTATTTTGTTATTCTTACAGGGCTATTTAGAAACCAAAAAATATTAAGAGAGTACAGAGATTTCTTGGGAAATACCAAGGTAAGGATAGCTTTGTAATAATGTGTATGTGTGCGTTGTACCTCAAAATTCTAATATCAGTCCATTGTAAAATTCTAGCCTGTCTGTGATCTCAGTCTAAGAGTTTCTTGAGTACATTGTAGTTCACTGAATTATAGTCTATTCATTCATTTCTGATTTTCCTTTTTTTTTTTGAGATGGAGTTTCGCTTTTGTTGCCCAGGCTGGAGTACAGTGGCGCGATCTCGGCTCACTGCAATCTCTGCCTCCCAGGTTTGAACGATTCTCCTGCCTCAGCCTCCCGAGTAGCTGGGACCACAGGCACACCACCATGCCCAGCTAATTTTTGTATTTTTAGTAGAGACAGGGTTTCACCATGTTGGCTAGGCTGGTCTTGAACTCCTGACCTCAGGTGATCCACCTGCCTCGGCCTCCCAAAGTGTTGGGATTACAGGGATGAACCACCGCACCCAGCCTGATTTTCTTGAAGTTTAAAACATTCGTATGTAAGTTTTCTTTAAAGTCATGACCATGTTATGAACCTTAAGCATGTAGATATAAATGAGGAAGAAGACTTTATTTT
Source organism: Theropithecus gelada (assembly GCF_003255815.1). Lineage (NCBI taxonomy): Eukaryota > Metazoa > Chordata > Mammalia > Primates > Cercopithecidae > Theropithecus > Theropithecus gelada. The sequence continues at coordinate 41,013,767 of NC_037672.1, forward strand.
CTTAGGTTTTAATGAGATTTATATCTGTCATACACACTCTTAATTTTCTTTAGCCTCTCTCTTTCTACTCCTGACTCTGGTTCAGCATTCAGACTGCCAACTCTGTGCTTGTATCCAAGAAGGTTAGCCCTTGGAGAAGAAAATTACCCAGCCAGTGTGATTGTTCTTTCTTCATTATATGACTATACAGAATCAACGGATATTCAATATTATTTGGCAGTCTTACTAAACTTCCAGAGTATGTTTACCTTCCCACTTTTTGAAATAGCTATTGCGTATCTTTTTCTTCCCAACAGCCTCACTCTTTACTCTTCAGCTCTTGCCCTTGCTTCATATTTTATTGAAAAAATAGGTGTAATTTCATAAAAGTACCTGATCTTTTCCATCACCTCATCTTTTCATCACCAAATTTACTAACTCATCTACACATGTGACAAAATACTCTGCTTTCCTTCCTACTAGAAGAAAATTAATATTGGGACACATATAGAAAGTTTGCCTTTACTGTTCTACCTCTTATTTTCTCCTGAACCTAATCCAATTGGGCTTTCAACTCCACCACTCCACTGAAATGATTTACCAAAGTCCCCAGCACCTTTAAGATGCCAAGCAGTCTATGGCCAAGTTGACTTTCCATTTAAACTTTACTGGGAAGGATCTCCTATCAAGAAGTTAATGTCATATTTGGATAAAAAGCTACCTATGCACATTTTCTTCTCTCTAGTGGCATTTGAGACATTGCACCCCTTTTGCAAAGTTTAGACATTGGCAGTGATGATAATTTTAGCCAAATCTTATTTGATATGCTTTCCTTTTCCATTTATTATCTTCAAGACCTCTTAATTTCCATTTCCCCTTTGATCCCTGCATTTCTGGCACCCCAGTGCTGCCCTGAAGATGTGAACTCTCCTCTGGTAGAGCCTTCATATGTCTTGTGAGCCAGCATTTTCACTCTCATGCCTAAAGGGCTACTGCCATTGCCTCTTGTGCTGGGATAACTTATGCTGGTGAGACCTGCCTCCTGGGAAGATTCACTCCTCGCCTTCACATCTGTTTCACATGGAGAATCATCCTCACCAGATTTTCTAATAGTAGCGGTTGACTTATGAAATCTCTTGTTATTTCAGGCCTTTAGAAGATTAATATTGGTCAGCTTTTGAATATTCCATGTTTTGAATCGAATTTTTTTGCTACTACAACCTTTTTTGCAGGGACATTAGGATAAAATTAGTATTTCATTTCCCTCTACTATACCCCGTTCCCTTAAGGAATGGTTGTTCTCCCACTGAAGATGGTTGCTTTCCTCTCTGAAACATAAGGCTAATCCTGTTTGCACAAATTAAACTAATCCTGTTTGCACAAATTAAATGCCTTGTTCTTTTTTTTTTTTTTTTTTGTTATTTCTGACCCAGATACTTGTTTTTCCAATATATTCTTAACTCATGAGAATTCCAGTGAGATATATGAAATCACAATGTTCTGGGTCTGCCTCTCTGGTACTTAATTTCTTGCATAATAATTCTCCCTTCAATATATTTCTAGTTTCCCATGCCTTCCCTTCTATTTCTAATTCATGAGTTTCTTGAATAGTACTTCAGAAAATTGGAAGTACCTTTATCTCTGCTTAATATATTTAACTCCACAATAGTATCACCTTGAAATGCATCAATAATGCTTTGAACAATTTATGCTTCTTTTCCTGGTAGTTCTCTCTGAAATCTATCCAAATTTTCTCCACTTGTACCAATATTAAAGAACCTTGTTTATTGTGAATATTTTCAAAGATATATAAAAATAGAAAAAATAGATATTGGCTATCCAGTTTCATTAATTTCTAACATTTTACTGTCCTGGTCTTCAAAAAGGGGCAGTTCTCCAATTGCTCTGATTATGGAATTTTTTAATATTTAATTTAATTTATTTTATTTTATTTTTGAGACAGAGTCTTGCTATGTTGCCCACTCGGCTCACTGCAACCTCCGCCTCCCGGGTTCAAGAGATTCTCATGCCTCAGCCTCCTGAGTAGCTGGGATTACAGGCACCCACCACCACACCCGACTGATTTTTTTGTATTTTAGTAGAGATGGGGTTTTACCATGTTGCCCAAACTGGTCTCAAACTCCTGAGCTGAAGCAGTCTGCCCCTCTTGGCCTCCCAAAGTGCTAGGATTACAGGCGTGAGCCACTGCACCCGGCCTGATTATGGAATTTTTGAGTAGCTTTTACAGGATGCTTCCCAAGCAGGTTTTGCATCCTGGTTCCTTGTGATCTCTTGTTTTTCCAAATTTTTATTCTCTTCTTAGAGTCCTTGTGCCTTATCATTATTCCTAGTTACTACCAACACATCTTCCCTTTTGCTGCAGCCTTCTTTACTAAAGTGGTTTGAACCCAGTGAATCTTTTTCCTTATTTTTTTTCTTATTATTTCTTATTCTGATCTTAAAGATCTCATTTCCTTTCCCTGTTTTGCCCCTCCCATGAGTTCCCAAACCTTTCTTCTAAAGAAATCTTATGTTTCACCTTAAGCAGCATTCTGTTATTCCCATAATAATTTCATTGAGTTTTTTCTCTATTCAACCAAAGAATACAATAGATTCTTGTTATAATAAAACATATATTCTGTTTGTTATCAATAAACAGTATAATTCAGAAATCTAGACCCATAGTTAGAGTTTATGGCTTACAAATCGAAGTAAAAGTTGAGACCACATGGACAAGGTTTATCCCTGTGTTGTTCCTTCACTTAGCTCTGAAGGCAGGTCAATACAGAATTTGGGGTGTCTGATTTCACACATTCTTAGAGCATATGAATTTCAGCTCAGTGCATTTTTCTACTTTATTACTAGTTTTTATATAGCCAACTCAGATCCTTTCTGTAAGAAGGCAGGGCATGAATTACAAGGAAACAAAATAAACAAGATTCCGGAAAGAGACCCAGATATGCTGTCTGTTTTAATCTTTCCACTTTCTAAACAAGAACTTCTAGAGAAAAATAAGTAACGTAATTCAGAAGTTTTGATAGAGGAAACTTTTCTGGTCTGTCAAAGCCACCAGTTATCGTGCTTCTCTGCAAAATTTTGGAGATATTAAAAAAAGTTTTCATTTTTTTACAGCCACGCTCCAGAACGGCATCAGTGTTTTTTAAGGGACCAGGAAAAGTGGTGATGGTTGCAATTTGCATGTAAGTACTGAAAAATAAGCTTTGTGAAATAGAATATATTCTTTTAAATGTGTATATCCGTGAATATGTAAACTTATTACCTAGTAGCTAGCTATAGAGTTTGAGGTTTATTTTGTTTTAGGAGGAAATTGAATAAGTATTTATTACTGACAATATATGGGGAAAGCATGAATTCATATAGACACCCATGCTCATTCTCTGTATATTTTTGATGTAGTTAGATCTAAGAATAGTTGCTACCTGAAAATCCTTTCTTATTTTTATTGGAGTTGATAGAAGTCTTTTTTAAAGAAGTTAGATTGGCCAAGGTTATTTTTAGAGTAGCTGAACCAACCTGGGTTACAGCTACTGAATAATATCTTTGTGCTTATTATCTTTATTCCACTTATCTCAGAAGAACATAATTGTTATTTTTGTCTCCTCTGTTTTTCTTTTGGAGACAGAGTCTTGCTCTGTCGCCAGACTGGAGCGTGGTGGTGCAATCTCAACTCACTGCAATCTCTGCCTCCCGGGTTCAAGTCATTCTCCTACATCAGCCTCCCAAATAGCTAGGATTACAGGCGCACGCCATCATGCCCAGCCAATTTTTGTATTTTTAGTAGAGATGGGGTTTCACCATGTTGGCCAGGATGGTCTCGATCTCTTGACCTCTTGGTCTGCTCACCTCAGCCTAAAGTGCTGGGATTACAGGTGTGAGCCACTGAGCCCGGCCTTGCCTCCCCCTTTTCCCCTCTATCTTCTTGATTTCTATTGTTTTGTTCACCTTTTATCTATTTTTCTGATTAATTTATTTTAGGATGTATGAAATCATTTAATAATTCATTAGTTCTTTTATTTTTAAATATATATGTAAAATATCAGATATCATTGATCTGAAAATATGAAGATATAATATGTAATTCTTTAAGGATTGGAGGGACACTAAACTAGAGGAAGGCATTTATAATACAAGGGATAATGATGTCATAACTACAAATAGTGGTGGTACAGATAGACATGGACAGCTTCAACTTCTTTGAAGGTATGTTCAAGGATAGTGACCAGGTTTCTGGCTTGTACAGTTGTGTAAATAACGTACCATTCACTGAGGAGAACACTGAAAGGAGGAGCAGGGTGGGAGCAGAGAAAATGATGAGCTCATATTTGAGCTGGTGGTGTGTTTAGGGCACCCAGGTGAAGAGAGTCAACAGGGTTCTTTTCACTAGTAATACAGGGATAGTGATTATAGCTTTTCTTATTGGAGGGATGTATGTGTGAAAAGTGCTTAACATAGTACCTGCTCTAAGATATGTACTTAAGAAGTATTATTGTTAATATATATTGGTCTGAAGCTCAGGAGAGAAATCTGGGTTAGAGATATGGAGTTGATAGTTTTTAGTATGTAGAGTATAATTAAAGCCATAAAAGTAAAGATCACCTAAGGAATGTATGTATATGTAGTATGAGGAATAAAAAGCTCTCCGGAAGAATTCCTTGAGGAATGTTAACATTAAGAAAAAGGTGGAGGAAAAAGTGCCTGCAGAGGAGATTGAGGAGGAGTAAGGAAAAAAAGTAGAAAGAAAACCAGGAGTGTATTAGTCCATTTTCATGCTGCTGATAAAGATATACCTGAGACGGGGCAATTTACAAAAGAAAGAGGTTTAATTGGACTTACAGTTCCTGTGGCTGGGGAAGCCTCACAATCATGGTGGAAGGCAGAGAGGAGCAAGTTGTGTCTTACGTGGATGGCAGCATACAAATAGAGCTTGTGCAGGGTAACTCCCATTTTTAAAAACCATCACATCTCGTGAGTTCATTCACTATCATGAGAACAGCACTGGAAAGACCCACCTTCATGCTTCAGTCATCTCCCACTGGGTCCCTCCCAAAACATGTGGGAATTATAGGAGCTACAAGATGAGATTTTCTGGGGGACACAGAGCCAAACCATGTCAAGGAATGTCATGAAAGCCAAGGGAAGACAGTGTTTGTTTTTGTATGTGTGTGTGTGTGTGAGACGGAGTCTCACTCTGTCACCAGGCTGGAGTGCAGTGGCGCAATCTCGGCTCACTGCAACCTCCGCCTCCGAGGTTCAAGTAATTCTCCTGCCTCAGCCTCCCGAGTAGCTGGGACCACAGGTGCGCATGTTTTAAGAAAATAGCAGGCCTGGTACAGGCTCGCACCTGGAATCCCAGGCTTTGGGAGGCTGAGGCAGGAGGATTACTTGAGTTCAGGAGTTTAAGACCACCATGGGCAACATAGTGAGATCTTGTACCTACAAAATTTTTTTTTAATTAGCTGGGCATGGTGGGTGATGTGCGCCTGTAGACCTACTCAGGAAGCTGAAGCAGGAGAATCATTTGAGCCCAGGAGTTTAAGGCGACGGTAATCTGTGATTACACCACTGCACTCCAACGTGGGCAAGAACAAGACCCTGTCTTTAAAAAATAAAATACATAGCCAGCCGGGGGGTGTCTGGCAAGATGGCTGGATAGGAACAGTTCCTGTCTACATCTCCCAGCAAGATCCATGCAGAAGGTGGGTAACTTCTGCATTTCCAACTGAGGTACCTGGCTCATCTCATTGGGACTGGTCAGACAGTGGGTGCAGCCCACGGAGGGTGACCTGAAGCAGGGTGGGGTGTTGCCTCACCAGGGAAGTGCAAGGGGTCAGGGAACTCCCTCCCTTAGCCAAGGGAAGCCATGAGGGACTGTGCCGTGAGGAACTGTGCGTTCCAGCCCAGATACTACACTTTTCCCATGCATGGTCTTCACAACCTGAAGACCAGGAGATTGCCTCAGGTGCCTACACCACCAGGGCCTTGGGTTTCAAGCACAAAACTGGGCGGCCATTTGGGCAGACACCAAGCTAGCTAGACTAGTTTTTTTAATATTCCAGTGGTGCCTGGAATACCAGAGAGACAGAACCTTTTACTCCCTTGGAAAGGGGGCTGAAACCAGGGAGCCAAGTGGTCTAGTTCAGCAGACCCCACACCCACGGAGCCCAGAAAGCTAAGATCCACTGGCTTGAAATTCTGGCTGCCAGCACAGCAGTCTGAAGTTGACATGGGATGCTTGAGTTTGGTGGAGCAGGGGTGGGGGTTTGGAGGCCACCATTACTGAGGCTTGAGTAGGCGATTTTCCCCTCACAGTGTAAACAAAGCCATCAGGAAGTTCAAACTGTACAGAGCCGACCAGAGCTCGGCAAAGTTGCTGTAGCCAGACTGCCTCTCTAGATTCCTCCTCTCTGGGCAGGGCATCTCTGAAAGAAAGGCCCAGCAGCCCCAGTCAGGGGCTTATAGATAAAACTCCCATCTCTCTGGGACAGAAAACTTGGGGGTAGGAGCGACTGTGGCAGCAGACTTAAACGTTCCTGCCTGCTGGCTCTGAAGAGAGCAGTGGATATCCCAGCACAGCGCTTGAGCTCTGCTAAGGGACAGACTGCCTCCTCAAGTGGGTCCCTGACCCCCATGCCTCCTGATGGGGAGACACCTCCCAGCAGGGGTCAACAGACCCCTCGTACAGGAGAGCTCCGGCTGTCATCTGGTGGGTGCCTATCTGGGATGAAGTTTCCAGAGGAAGGAACAGGCAGCAATCTTTGCTGTTCTGCAGCCTCTGCTGTTGATACCTAGGCAAACAGGGTCTGTAGTGGACCTCCAGCAAACTCCAGCAGACCTGCAGCAGAGGGGCCTATTAGAAAGAAAACTAACAAACATAAAGGAGTAGCATCAACCTCAACAAAAAGGATGTCCACACAAAAACCCCATCTGAATGTCACCAACATCAAAGACCAAAGTTAGATAAATCCACGAAGATGAGGAAAAAACAGTGCAAAAAGGCTGAAAATTCCAAAAACCAGAATGTCTCTTCTCCTCCAAAGGATCACAACTCCTCACCAGCAAGGGAACAAAATCGGACGGAGAATGAGTTTGACGAATTGACAGAAGTAGGCTTCAGAAAGTGGGTAATAACAAACTCCTCCAAGCTAAAGGAGCATGTTCCAACCCAACGCAAGAAAGCTAAGAACCTTGAAAAAGGGTAGAGAAATTGCTAACTAGAATAACTGGTTAGAGAAGAACATAAATGACCTGATAGGCCGAAAAACACAGCACAAGAACTTTGTGAAGCATGCACAAGTACCAATAGTCAAATCAATCAAGCGGAAGAAAGGATATAAGAGATTGAAGATCAACTTAATGAAATAAAGCATGAAGATAAGATTAGAGAAGAAAATGAAAAAGAATGAACAAAACCTACAAGAAATATGGGAATATGTGAAAAGACAAAACCTACGTTTGGTTGGTGTATGTGAAAGTGACCGGGAGAATGGAACCAAGTTGGAAAACACTCTTCAGGAGATTATCCAGGAGAACTTCCCCAACCTAGCAAGACAGGCAGACATTCAAATTCAGGAAATACAGAGAACACCACAAAGACAGTCCTCGAGAAGAGCAACCTCAAGTCACATAATCATCAGATTCATTAAGGTTGAAATGAAGGAAAAAATGTTAAGGGCAGCCAGAAAGAAAGGTCGGGTTTTCCACAAAGGGAAGCCCACCAGACTAACAGCAGATCTCTGTGCAGAAATCCTACAAGCCAGAAGAGAGTGGGGGCCAATATTCAACATTCTTAAAGAAAAGAATTTTTAACCCAGAATTTCATATCTAGCCAAAACTAAGCTTCATAAGCGAAGGAGAAGAAAAATCTTTTACAGACAAGCAAATGTTGAGAGATTTTATAACCACCAGTCCTGCCTTACAAGAGCTTCTGAAGGGAAGTACTAAATATGGAAAGGAAAAATTGGTACCAGCCACTGCAAAAACATATCAAATTGTGAAGACCATCGACACTGTAAAGAAACTACATCAACTAATGAGCAAAATAACCAGCTAGCATCATAATGACAGGATCAAATTCACACATAATAATATTAATCTTAAATAGAAAAGGGCTAAATGCCCCAGTTAAAAGACACAGACTAGCAAATTGGATAAAGAGTCAAGACCCATTGGTGTGCTGTATGCAGGAGACCCATCTGACGTGCAGAGACACCCATAGGCTCAAAATAAAGGGATTCAGGAATATTTACCAAGCAAATGGAAAGCGCAAAAAAAAAAAAAAAAAAAAAAAAAAAAAGGAGGGTTGCAATCCTAGTGTCTGATAAAACAGATTTTAAGCCAACGAAGATCAAAAAAGACAAAGGTCATTACATAGTTGTAAAGGGATCAGTGCAACAAGAAGAGCTAACTATCCTACATACATATGCATCCAATACAGGAGCACCCAGATTCATAAAGCGAGTTCTTACAGACCTATATAAAGAGACTTAGACTCCCACACAGTAGTAGTGGGAGACTTTAACCGCCACCCATTGTCAATATTAGATGGACCAACAAGACAAAATTAACAAGGATATTTGGGACTTGAACTCAGCTCTGGACCAAGCGGACCTAATAGACATCTACAGAACTCTCCGCCCCAAGTCAACAGAATTTACATTCTTCTCAGCACCACGTCACTCATATTCTAATATTGACCACATAATTGGATGTAAAACACTCCTCAGCAAATGCAAAAGAACAGAAATCAAAACAAACAGTCTCTCAGACCATAGTGCAATCAAATGAGAACTCAGGATTAAGAAACTCACTGAAAACCACACAACTGCATCAAAACTGAACAACCTGCTCCTGAATGACTACTGGGTAAATAACTAAATTAAGACAGAAATAAATAAGTTCCTTGACACCAATGAGAACAAAGACACAGTGTACCAGAATCTTTGGGACATAGCTAAAGCAGTGTTTAGAGGAGAATTTATAGCACTAAATACCCACAGGAGAAAGTGGGAAAGATCTAAAATCAACACCCTAACATCACAATGAAAAGAACTAGAGAAACAAGAATAAACAAATTCAAAAGCTAGCAGAAGACAAGAAATAACTAAGATCAGAGCAGAATTGAAGGAGATAGAGACACAAAAAACCCTTTAAAAAATCAGTGAATCCAGGAGCTGATTTTTTGAAAAGATTAACAAAATAGATGGACCACTAGCCAGACTAATAAAAAAGAAAAGAGAGGAGAATCAAATAGACAACAATGAAAAGTGATAAAGGGGATGTCACCACTGATCCCACAGAAATAGAAACTACCATCGAGAATACTGTAAACACCTCTACACAAATAAACTAGAAGATCTAGAAGAAATGGATAAATTCCTAGACACACACACTCTCCCAAGACTAAACCAGGAAGAAGTTGAATCCCTGAATAGACAAATAACAAGTTCTGAAATTGAGGCAGTAATAAATAGCCTATCAACTGAAAAGCAAAAAGCGCAGGACCAGACGGATTCACAGCCATATTCTACCAGAGGTACAAAGAGATGCTGTACCATTCCTTCTGAAACTATTCCAAACAATAGGAAAAGAGGGACTCCTCCTCAACTCATTTTATGAGGCCAGCATCATCCAGATACCAAAACCTGGCAGAGACACAACAAAAAAAGAAAATTTCAGGCCAATATCCTTGATGAACATCGATGCAGAAATCCTCAATAAAATACTGGGAAAGCAAATCCAGCAGCACATCAAAAAGCTTTTCCACCACCATCAAGTTGGCTTCATCCCTGGAATGCAAGACTGGTTCAACATTTGCAGAATAATAAATGTAATCCATTACTAAGAGAGAACCAATTACAAAAACCACATGATTATCTCAATAGATGCAGAAAAGGCCTTCGATAAAATTCAATACCGCCTCATGCTAAAAACTCTCATCTTAAACTAGGTATTGGTGGAACATGTCTCAAAATAATAAGAGCTATTTATGACAAACCCACAGCCAATATCATACTGAATGAGCAATAGCTGGAAGCATTCCCTTTGAAAACTGGCACAAGACAAGGATGCCCTCTCTTACCACTCCTGTTCAACATAGTATAGGAAGCTTTGGCCAGGGCAATCAGGCAAGAGAAATAAAGAGTATTCATATAGGAAGAGAGGAAGTCAAGTTGTCTCTGTTTGCAGATGACATGATTGTATATTTAGAAAACCCCATCATTTCAGCCCAGAATCTCCTTAAGCTGATAAGCAACTTCAGCAAAGTCTCAGGATACAATATCAATGTGCAAAACTCAAAAGCATTCCTATATACCAATAATAGGCCAACAGAGAGCCAAATCATGAGTGAACTCCCATTCACAGTTGCTACAAAGAGAGTAAAATACCTAGGAATCCAACTTACAAGGGATGTGAAGGACCTCTTCAAGGAGAACTACAAACCACTGCTCAAGGGAATAAGAGAGGACACAAAGAAATGGAAAAACATTCCATGCTTATGGATAGGAAGAATCAATATCATGAAAATGGCCATACTGCCCAAAGTAATTAATGGAATCAATGCTATCCCCATCAAGCTACCATTGACTTTCTTCACAGAATAGAAAAAAACTACTTTAAATTTTATGTGGAACCAAAAAAGAGCCTGTATAACCAAGACAATCCTAAGCCGAAAGCACAAAGCTGGAGGCATCACGCTACCTGACTTCAAACTATGCTACAAGGCTACCGTAACCAAAAGAGCATGGTACCAATATCAAAACAGATATATAGACCAATGTAACAGAACCGAGGCCTCAGACATAACGCTGAACATCTACAACCATCCAGTCTTTGACAAACCTGACAAAAGCAATGGGGAAAGGATTCCCTATTTAATAAATGGTGTTGGGAAAACTGGCAAGCCATATGCAGAAAACTGAAACTGGACCCTTTCCTTATACCTTATACAAAAATTAACTCAAGATGGATTAAAGACTTAAACATAATACCTAAAACCATAAAAACCCTAGAAGAAAACCTAGACAATACCATTCAGGACATAGGCATGGGCAAAGACTTCGTGATTGACACACCAAAAGCAGTGGGAACAAAAGCCAAAATTAACAAATGGGATTTAATTAAACTAAAGAGCTTCTGCACAGCAAAATAAACTATTATCGGAGTGAACAGAACAGACAACCTATAGAACGGGAGAGAATTTTTGCCATCTATCCATCTGACAAAGGGCTAATATCTAGAATTAATAAGGAACTTAAACAAATTTACAAGAAAAAATAACAAACAACCGCATCAAAAAGTGGGTGAAGTATATGAACAGACACTTCTCAAAAAAGATATTTATGCAGCCAACAAACATGAAAAAATGCTCATCATCACTGGTCATTAGAGAAATGCAAATCAAAACCACAATGAGATTCTATCTCACGCCAGTTAGAATGGCGATCATTAAAAAGTCAGGAAACAGCAGATGCTGGAGAGGGTGTGGAGAAATAGGAAAACTTACAATGTTGGCGAGAGTGTAAATTAGTTCAACCATTGTGGAAGACAGCGTGGCGATTCCTCCAGGATCTAGAACCGGAAATACCATTTGATCCAGCAGTCCCATTCTACTATAAAGACACATGCACATGTATGTTTATTGCAGCACTATTCACACTAGCAGACTTGGAGCCAACCTAGATGCCCATCAATGATAGATTGGATAAAGAAAATGTGGCACATATACACCATGGGATAATATGCAGCCATAAAAAAGGATGAGTTCATGTCCTTTGTAGGGACATGGATGAAGCTGGAAACCATCATTCTCAGGAAACTAAAACAAGAACAGAAAACCAAACACCACATGTTCTCACTCGTAAGTGGGAGTTGAACAATGAGAACACATGGGCACAGTGAGGGGAATATCACACACTGGGGCTTATTGGGGAGTGGGTGGCTAGGGGAGGGATAGCATTAGGAGAAATACCTAATGTAGATGACGGGCTGATGGGTGCAGCAAACCACCATGGCACATGTATACCTGTTTAACAAACCTGCACATTCTGCACAGGTATCCCAAAACTTAAATTATAAATTTAAAAAATAAAATAAATAAACATTGTTTTAGAAAAGAAGAAAATAGTGTCAGATGCTCCCAGGAAGTTAAGAGAAATACTAAAATGTTTCCAGGAATTTAGTAGTATGGAATGGTAGGTGGCATTGACAAGATGAAGACTGACAGCTACAATAAATATGATGTTTTTAAGAAGTTATCTGAGGTGGAGGAGACGGGAAAAGGGTAGCTAAAAGGGGACATACAGTTCTCTCATTTATAAAATGGGGGTGTTAATATTTGTATAACAGACTTGTAATATAACATGGTAACTCACTAGCATAACGTCTGAGATAAATCATATTAGTCATAACTGTTGGTATCTGAGCAGCTAGCTTCCTCAGAGTTAACTGTGTTTATTGTGGCATCTAGCTTCTTCTAGTATGACTCTGAGACTGCTTAGAGTCACCTCTGGCATCTGCCCCCTTAAGTAAACAGACTTTCACTGAAATCTTGCCTTTGACACTGGCCCACTGGACAGTATCAGGTGCAGATCTGCTTTTATCTACCTAAAACACATAATTGTCTTTCAAATTTTATCTTGTCGAAATATAGAAGACCCTCTTTTCTCACCAGTCTTCAAAGTACACTTAAGTAATTTGTTTACACATAGCATGCCTCTTAACAGTACATAATTTATATTTTTTCAAATTTTTACTCTTGTTACCTAAACAGAAAGTTTTTTAAGGCTAGGGATTCTTTTAATTGTACTCGTTTTTGTTGCAGTTGTTGTTGTTTTTTAGAGACAGGGTCTCACTCTGTTGCCTAGGCTGGAGTGTAGTATAGCCTCGAACTCCTGGGCTCAGATGATCTTCCCAACTCAGCCTCCCGAGTAGATAGAACTACAGGCGTGTACCACCACACCAGACTAAGTTTTTAAAAAAAATTTAATAGAGATGGGGTCTTACTTTGTTGCCCAGCCTGGTCTTGAACTCCTGTCCTCAAGCCATCCTCCCACCTCAGCCTCTCAAAATGTTGGCATTATAGGTGTGAGCCACTGTGCTTAGCCTCATTTTACTTTCGACAGAATCTAGTATAGAGGTATATACAGCCGATTGAGTATGCTTTTGGCTTAAATTTTTATCCAAACCTATGCTAAATTGTTTTATCTTTCTCTTCTAGCAATGGATTAAACTGCTTCTTTAAATTTCTTGCCTGGATTTATACTGGTTCAGCAAGTATGTTCTCAGAAGCCATACACTCATTATCTGATACTTGTAATCAGGTGAGGACTAAAGCTTTTTTATAAATCAATTTTGAAGTAATAGTTTTAGGCTTTAATCTAAAAGTTGATCTATTTTAAAACTGAATGATTCCAGTAGTTGGCTGGTGGGAGAAAATAAAAGTTCACTTTTCAGCAACGAAGTGCATAGAAATTTAATCATAGTATTTTAAAGCAGGTTGTTATGCTTTAAGAACCTCTGACAATGGAATGTGAAGTATAACATTATCAGTCACTGAGCAGAAATCTGGTCTCTGAATATGAGTTCTCAATGACTGTAATAGTCCATGAATTTAAGCTTTTGGAATAAAGATGTAAAATCATATGTAATCGGTTAAAATGCTTTCACATTAGATTCATAATTTGAATTACTTTCCTTGGCTTTGCAAATGGAGAAAAGTTTTTGTATTAATAAAATTAAAGTACCATTTAAACCCCTTGTGGCCCAAATTGTGAAAACTAGAAACCCAAACCTTTTGTAAGAATATAATAAAAATTTCTGTGTGTGCATCACTATTACATTTTAAAGAGAGTGGTATATTAAGAAGATACCTTTTCAATATTTACTTATTTTTAATCCTGTTATATAAAAATAGATTTGAGAGAACTTCAATGAAAGACACAGATAAAATAGGAATATTTAAGACAAGGATAAAAATAATATGAAGATAAGGAGCAAGGAGAGCAATATTAATTAAAAATTAAGCCTGAGAACTTGTCTCACTCACTGTCAAATCAGATGGATTAAAACCCTTCATAAAAGTAAGGAAAGAAGACAAGCATTTGCCATTAGTACTAAGTATTTACCTTGAACTTAATTTTTATACTCAATATATACTTAATGCATACCGTCTCTATAAAATTTTACCATTCAACTGTGGCATGCGGTGGGAGGAGAGGGGATAGGGGGAGATATATAACTTATAATCTCTGTTTTCTTGTAAGCTTATCAAGGAAAGTTGAAATACAGAAATATTTGTCCATATGGCAAGGAGATATGTATGATGTTACTAGTTTCAATATTAGTTTTTATTTCAAACGTTGAAGACAATGTTTAAGTGTTCATACTCTATGCTATTCAGGCATTTAAAAAGAATGTAGTAGATATCTGTGTACTGACCTGGAATAATAACCATAATAAATTGAGTAAAAAGTTGCAAAATATTATGTTCAGAACTTCTGCTTTCACCCATGACAGACTAACAGGAATTGAATTTAATCTTTTGCCATAAACAACTAAAAAATTAGACAGTATATTGGACAATAGCAACATAAGACCATGATCCCTGAGAGATAAGAAACAAATTACTTGAACTCTATGATCTCTGTGGCTTTTTGCTTGAAGGCATATTTGGGATAGTGGAGCAGGATGGGAAATAACAGTCTCATTGAGTTGAGAAGACAGAAATCAGTGTTCAGGGCATCTGAGGTGGCTAGAACTTACAAGGCAGAGTTCCACAGAGGAGGGAGCTACAAAGACAAAAAGCTATAGAGGTCTACATAGGGATTTCCTTGAATTGAATGTTTGCTGAATGTTAAGTTACACATGTCTAAGATGTGAGCATGAATCTTGGCAGAGAACCAGCAGGGAGCCGTAACTGACCAATTCCCAGTGCTGACACACAGCTAGGATACATTCAAGTTCTGACTAGCTGAGGTAAGAGAGTTCTCATTATCCAGGCCAGTAGAAGGCTCGCCTTAGGAGTAGGGCTAAATTATTCTTAATATAAAGGCTGTTCTAGAACCCTCCCTAACAAATCTTCCTAAAAGTTCTAAAGGATCAAGCCAATCTTGAAATAATTTAATCACTTGCCAGGACAAAGCCTCACATTCTTTAATAAAGGCAGCAAAATCCAAACACTCAGTATAACATTCACAGTGTTTAGCATCCAATAAAAAGACTAATAGCCAGTATAAGAAGCAGGAAAATTTGACTCATAACCAGGAGAAAAGTCAGTCATAAGCAGGCTTAACAGATGATAGAATTAGCAGACAAGGATATTAAACAGCTACTTCAAGTACAGTTATGTATTGAAAGGAAAATATGAACATGAGAAATCAAAGGTATGAAAAATAAGCCAAATGAAACTTGTAGAGCTAAAAAAAAAAAAGTCTGATATGAAAAATTCACTGTATAGAATTAACAGCAGATTAGACACTGCAGGTAAAAGTCAGTGAACCTGAGTATGTAACAGCAGAAAACATTCTTACTAAAGCCATAGACAAAAAAGATTGAAAACAATGGAAGAAGCCTCAGTAACCTATGTAACAGTATCAAGAGTATTCTATCAAGCATTTGGGGAAGAAACAATACTGAGTACACAGGCTTTCAGAAATAGAGAATGAAATGTTTTCTACTGCTTTAATGAGGCCCTGATCCCAAAATTTTACAAAGTCATTACGAGAGAAAAAAACCCTACAGACCAGTTATTCCTCATGAACACAGATGCAAAACTCCTTAAAATATAATCAGATTGAATTATATAAGTATATAAATATACATATAAAAATGCTACTACATCATAATTAGGTACGATTTCAGGAGTGTAAAGTTGGTTTAACATTCAAAATCAGTAAGTTAATATGAAGAAATTAATTGCATTTCTACTATCAGCAAATAAATGGAGAAGGAAATTTTAATAAATTCCATATGAAGTAGTATCACAAAATATTAAATACTTAGAGATAAATCTAGCAAAAGACATATAAGACCTTTACGCTGAAAGTCATAAAATGTTGCTGAGAGAAATTAAAACTTAAATAAATGGAGAGATATAATAGCGTGTTCATGATTGGATGTCATAGATCTGTTAAATCTCACTAAATTGATTTACAGATATAATGGAATTCCATTCATAATATGAACAGACTTTTCTGTACAATTGACGAACTGAATAAATTCCAAAATTTATATGGACATGCAAAGAACCTGCAATATTCAAAGCAACCTTGAAACAAGAAATTTGGAGAACTTCAAGACATTATAAACCTATAGAAATTAGGACAGTGAGTTACTGGCATAAGGGTTGACAAATCAATGGAACAGAATTGATCCAACAACAGAGCCACATTTACATGGCCTGTGACTTTTGGCAAAGGCATCAAAGCAGTTGAGTGAAGAAATGAAACTTTTTAAAACAAATAATGTTAGAAAAATTGGATCCATATGAGGAGAAAAAGGACCTTGACTCCTACTTCACACACTGTATACAAGTTTGAAATGGATCATAGTCCAAATATAAAAGTTAAAACTATGAAGATTTCTAGAAGAAAACTCTAGGAGAATATCTTTTAGACCTGGTAGGCAGTGATTTCATAAATAGGACACAGAAACAATATCGTAAAATAAAAAGATTTACAAATTAAACTTCATCAAAATTAAAAACTTTTGCTCATTGAAAGACATCCTTAAGGAAATAATAGGCATAGATTGGGAGAAAATATTCACAAAGCATTCTGAGAGGGGACTGGTATCCAGAATTAAGAACTTCCATGATCCAGTAATAAAATGAGAACCCAGTTTTTTCCCCCTAAGGATAAAGATTTGAACAGGTACTTCACAAGTAAGGAAACATGAATGGTGGCTAGTGGACACCTGAAAAAGTGCTAACATCATTGATGATCAGGAAATGTATGTTGATACCACAAGACATCTCTGCATATCCACTATAATGGCTACAAGTTTAAACCCTGACAGCCAAATTTTGGTGAAGATGTGGAGCAGCCAGATCTCCCAGACATTGCTGGTAGAGTGTATTAATAAAATGGTACAACCACTCTGGAAAACATCTGGGAGCGTCCTATAAACATATGCTTATCCTGTGACCCACCAATTCCACTTCTAAGTATTTACCGAAGGGAAGTGGGAATGAATGGTCCCAAAAGATTTGTGTAAGAATGTTGGCTGGGCACGGTGGCTCAGGTCTGTAATCCCAGCACTTTGGGAGGCCAAGGCGGGCGGATCATCTGAGGTCAGGAATTCGAGACCAGCCTGGCCAAGATGGTGAAACCCCGTCTCTACTAAAAGTACAAAAATTAGCTGGGCATGGTGGTGGGTCACTGTAATCCCAGCTACTCGGGAGGCTGAGGCAGGAGAATCGCTTGAACCCGGGAAGCGGGGGTTGCTGTGAGCTGAGATTGCACCACTGCACTCCAGCCTGGGCGACAAGAGTGACTCGGTCTCAAAAAAAAAAAAAAAAAAGGAATGTTTATAGCAGTTTTACTTATAATGGCTGAAAAAATTGGAATCAACCCAAATGTTTTTCAGCAGTACAGCAGATAAACAAATTGATACAATGGAATATTATCTGGCAATAAAAGAGAAAGAACTACTTTTCTGACTGGCAACATAGATGTATCTCCAGCAAGGAACTTTAATTTTTAATAGTTTAAAATAATTGGAAAAATAGTTGCTTCTGATGTGGGGGAGGAAAGCGGCACAGGGAGCTTTTTGGGAGTGATGGAAAAGTTCTATGTCTTCATAGGAATATATGTTTCAAGGGTATGTGTATTTGTTAACAAACAGGACTGTACATTCTGGGCCGGGTACAGTGGCTCATGCCTCTAATTCCAGCACTTTGGGAGGCCGAGGTAGGCAGATGACTGGAGGTCAGGAGTTCGAGACCAGCCTGGCCAATACGGTGAAATCCCCATCTCTACTAAAAATACAAAAAAATTAGCTGAGCCTGGTGGCACATGCCTGTAATCCCAGCTACTCAGGAGACGGAAACAGGAGAACTACTTGAACACGGGAGGCAGAGGTTGCAGTGAGTCAGGATGGCACCACTGTACTCCAGCCTGGGTGACAGAACTAGACATCTCAAAACAAAAACAAAAAAACTGTACATTCAGGATTTGTGCATTTCATTGTATGTGAAATTTACCTCAAAAAAATTCTCCCTATGTGGAAATGTGATTACATTTGATAATAGTAAGGAATTAGTTTATTTATTTTTATTTTTTATTTTTTTTGAGATGGAGTCTCGCTCTGTCGCCCAGACTAGAGTGCAGTGGCACGATCTCGGCTCACTGCAAGCTCCGCCTCCCAGGTTCATGCCGTTCTCCTGTCTCAGCCTCCCAAGTAGCTGGGACTACAGGCGCTCGCCACCATGTCCAGCTAATTTTTTGTATTCTTCATAGAGATGGGGTTTCACCGTGTTAGCCAGGATGGTCTCGATATGGCCTTGCTCTCCTGACCTCGTGATCCACCCGCCTCAGCCTCCCAAAGTGCTGGGATTACAGGCGTGAGCCCCCACGCCCAGCCAGGAATTAGTATTTAAAAGTCTGATAATAGTCTTGTGGCTGTATTTTCTAAAAAGCCTAGTTTTTAAAGAGATTCATCCACAATATTTAAAGATGAAATGGTATGATGCTTGGAATTTACTTCAGAATATTCATGAGGGAGTAGATATGGATGAAATAAAACGTATTTGCTTACATATTTATAATTGTTAAAGCTTAATGATGGATGATTTGAGTTTTTAAAAATGTTCTATCAGGGCCGGGCACAGTGGCTCATGCCTGTAATTGCAGCACTTTGGGAGGCCGAGGCAGGCAGATCACCTGAGGTCAGGAGTTCAAGACCAGCCTGACCAACATGGCAAAACCCCATCTCTACTAAAAATACAAAAATTAGTTGGGTGTGGTGGCACACGCCTGTAATCCCAGCTACTCAGGAGGCTGAGGCAGGAGAATTGCTTGAACCTGGGAGTTGGAGGTTGCAGTGAGCCGAGATTGTGCCATTGCACTCCAGCCTAGGCAATAGAGTGAGACTCTGTCTCAAAAAAAAAAAAGTTCTATCAGGTTTTAAAAATTATTCTGTCCGTCCGTCCATCCATCCATCCATCCATCCATCCATCCACACGTTAGAAAATTTTCATAAAACAAAGTGCAAAAAGACATTATAATTGTGGTCATATGTTTAAGTACATACAACCTTCTCCTTGAAATCCAGCACAAAAATATTCTCAAAGGAATGTTAAAAAGTATATACAGATATGTATAAAGACAGTCCAAAATATACTCCAGACTCAAATACTTTTCTCCTATACTACTTGAATTTCTTTACAATGAGAATGTATTAGTTTTGGAACCAGAAAAACAAACGAATTTTTGTAGAAGATTGAACAACAAGACAAGAGGTAAATGAAAGTTTGAGACCATATGATATCAAGTGATTTGAAAATTCTTGGACGAAGAGTATGTCTCAATTAGAGTTTTCAAAAAGGCTTTGATGAAAAATATTTCAACTGGACCTTTCTGAATAGATGAAAATTGTATTTCAGAAAGTTGTTTCTTTCCAGATCTATAATATTTTAAAAATTTTAATTCATCATAATATTTTTTATGCCATATTTTTTCCTCACTTCTTGAGAGACTTAAGTACATCCAACTTTTAAATTAGACCTGTGTCTCTAATTATAATGTTATTTATTTATTTATTTATTTAGACAGAGTCTTGCTCTGTCACCCAGGCTGGAGTACAGTGGTGTGATCTCGGCTTACTGCAAGCTCGGCCTCCTGAGTTCACGCCATTCTCCTGCCTCAGCTTCCTGAGTACCTGGGACTACAGGCGCCCGCCACCATGCCCAGCTAATTTTTTTGTATTTGCAGTAGAGACAGGGTTTCACTTACAACTGTTAGCCTTACAATTTCTGTTGCCGTTCATTTTGGAAAGCTTTTCTGTTAAATCATGCACTTCATATCATTTAATATCAACTCAGATGAATTTATTGAGCACCTGAGTTTGCAATGTAGCAAGTGTTTAGAAGAAGGCGTGGTTCTTTCTGTCTTCTGTAAACAGATTATATGCACACGAAACAACTAGAAAGCTCTTCTGAGGTACCATTATGCAGGTGCTGGATAGTATGATACTTAAGGAACACCAGAAAGGTGAAGGGTAATCATGGAGTAGAGAGCATTTACAGTACTTCTTAGCTACTAGATGTTAATGTTCGTTATGCTGCCAACTAAACAAATGCTCTGTAGGTTATATATATGTAACTGATAGAGGTTATGTTGTAAATGTGTAGAAAAAGGTCTGGAAGGATACATATCAAATATAACTGATTCTATCTTACCTCTGAGGGAGAACTGGTTGGGGTGGTCTCATTTTTGTTAGAACTAATAAATATGGTCCATATTCAGTTTATAAAATAGTTGATGGTATCTCACACTTCATTGCACAGCCAACTGAATATTAAGGATTTTTTAAATAATTGAATGTTTATTGAATATTTTTAAAATAATATAAATACATATCTGTGTATACATATATACGCATAATGTGAATTAATGACTGTCACTTTTAATGTACAGGTGTGTATTAGTCCATTTTCACGCTGCTGATAAAAACATATCCAAGACCAGGCAATTTACAAAAAAAGAAGTTTAATTGTGGTTAGGGCAGCCTCACAATCACAGTGGAAGGTGAAAGACAGGTCTCACATGTCAGCAGACAAGAGAAGACAGCTCGTGCAGGGAAACTCCCCTTTTTAAAACCATCGGATCTCATGAGACTTATTCACTGTCACGAGAACAGCACAGGAAAGACTCGCCCCCATGATTCAATTACCTCCCACTAGGTCCCTCCCACAACATATGGGAAGTCAAGAAGAGATTTGGGTGGGGACACAGCTGAACCATATCTTTCCGCCCCAGCCCCTCCTGAATCTCATGTCCTCACATTTCAAAACCACTCATGCCTTCCTAACATTCCCCCAAAGTCTTAACTCATTTCAGCATTAACTCAAAAGTCCATCCAAAGTGTCATCCAAGACAAGGCAAGTCCCTTCTGCCTATGAACCTGTAAAATCAAAAGCAGGTTAGTTACTTCCTGGATACAATGAGGGTACAGGCATTGGGTAAATAATAGCCATTCCAAAAGGGAGACATTGGCCAAAACAAAGGGGCTACAGGCCCCATGCAAGTCCAAAATCCAGAGGGGCAGTCAATTCTTAAAGCTCCAAAATGATCTCCTTTGACTCCATGTCTCACCTCCAAGTCATGCTGATGCAAAAGATGGGCTCCTACAGCCTTGGGCAGCTCCGCCTCTGTAGCTTTGCAGGATGTAGCCGCGTCATGGCTGCTTTCAGGGGCTGGCATTGAGTGTCTGTGGCTTTTCCAGGTGGACTGTGCAAGCTGTCAGTGGATCTATCATTCTGGGGTATGGAGGGCAGTGGCCCTCTGCTCACAGCTCCGCTAGGTGGTGCCCCAATAGGGATTCTGTGTGGGGGCTCTGACCCCACATTTCTCTTAAGCACTGCCCTAGCAGAGGTTGTCCATGAGAGTCCTGCCCTTGCAGCAAACTTCTGCCTGGGCATCTAGGTGTTTCCCATGAATCCTCTGAGATTTCCAAACCTCAATTCTTGACTTCTGTGCACCCACAGGCCCAACACCACGTCGAAGCTGCCATGGCTTGGGGCTTCCACCTTCTGAAGCAATAGCTGGAGCTATACCTTGACCCCTTTTAGTCACAGCTGGAGCAGCTGGGATGCAAGGCACTAAGTTTCCAGACTGCACACAGCAGAGGGACCCTAGGCCCAGCCCACAAAACCACTTTTTCTTCCTAAACCTCCCAGGCCTGTGATTCAAAGGGCTGCCACAAAGGTCTCTGACATGTCCTAGAGACATTTTCCCCCTTTTCTTGGTGATTAATATTCAGCTCCTCATTACTTATGCAAATTTCTGCAGCTGGCTTGAATTTCTCCTTAGAAAATGGGATTTTCTTTTCTATCGAATTGTAAGGCTGCAAATTTTTGAAACTTTTATGCTGTTTCCATTTTAAAAGTAAATGCCTGGGCTGGGCACGGTGGCTCATGCCTGTAATCCCAGCACTTTGGGAGGCTGAGGTGGGTGGATCATGAGGTGAAGAAATCAAGACCATCCTGGCCAACATGGTGAAACCCCATCTCTACTAAAAATACAAAAATTAGGTGGGCATGGTGGCGCTTGCCTATATTCCCAGCTACTTGGGAGTCTGAGGCAGGGTAATCGCTTGAACCTGGGAGGCAGAGGTTGTAGTAAGCCAAGATCATGCCACTGCACTCCAGCCTGGCAACAGTAAGACTTTGCCTCAAAAAAAACAAAACAAAACAAAACAAAAAACAAAAAAACGGAATTCCTTCAATAGCACACAAATCACCTCTTGAATGCTTTGCTGCTTAGAAATTTCTCCCGCTAGACACTCTAAAGCATCTCTCTCAAGTTCAAAGTTCCACAAATCTCTAGGGCAGGGGCAAAATGCTACCAGTCTCTTTGCTTAAAACATAACAAGAGTCACCTTTGCTGCAGTTTCCAACAAGTTCCTCATTTCCATCTGAGACCACCTCAGCCTAGACTTTATTGTCCATATCGCTGTCAGCATTTTGGGCAAAGCCATTCAACAAGTCTCTAGGAAATTCCAAACTTTCTCACGTTTTCCTATCTTTTTCTGAACCCTCCAAACTGTTCCAACTCCTGCCTGTTACCCAGTTCCAAAGTTGCTTCCACATTTTTGGGTATATAGAGCAGCACCCCACTCTGCTGGTACCAATTTACTGTATTATTCTGTTTTCATGTTGCTGATAAAGACATACCCAAGACTGGGCAATTTACAAAAAAAAAAGGTTTAATGGACTTACAATTTCATATGGCTAGGGAAGCCTCACAATCATGGCAGAAGGTGAAATGCACGTACATGTGGTGGCAAAACAAGAGAAGAGAGCTTGTGCAAGGAAACTCCTCTTTTTAAAACCATCAGATCTCATAAGACTATTCACTAGCACAAGAACAGCAAGGGAAAGACCTGCCCCCATGATTCAGTTACCTCCCACCAGGTCCCACAACATGTGGGAATTCAAGACGAGATTTGGGTGGGGACACAGCCAAACCATAACAGGGTGTAAGGGAGTTATATCTTCCTTTCAATTTACTCTCATTCTCTTAGTTTAATTCCCTGAAAAATCATGTATATTTTAGGTGGTTTGCTCCCTTTTCCCATGGAATCCAGTGGTAAAAGCTTATAATATTCTGTGTATTTAGGATAGGGTTTCCAATATTAAGACCTAAAAATATATTTGTATTAATATTTTCAAATTTGTTTAATCTCTATTTTTTATTAGAAAAAATGTATCTATTAAATTTCTTGGAGCCTAAGGGAAACGTCATCTATGAAGAAGTCATTATCTAGAAACTTTACTTATCTGATTATTTGATATGATGCTGAAAAAAGGAAAAGCCTCAGATTAATAAACTAAAATTACATAGGGAATTTACTCAGAGGCTTTGTATTTCCATCAAATTTGAATGGAAAGAACTTAATAGGGACAAGCATAATGCTATTGAGAAGTTCCAGTGGATAACTCTTTAACAAAGGACAAAACTTTAAAAATCACCTAAGTGGAAATGAGAAAGAAGGAAGAAATGATGAAGGCAAGTGAGACAGAGGAGAGCAAGTAAGAAAGGAAGGAAATAAAAGAATGTGATATATAATTCCTGTGCATGGTTTTGCAGCTTTAATAGAAATGTATGTTCCCATATACAATATGTATAGTTTAAAGTTTTTATCTTTCACTTGTACAGCTATGCAAGTTATTCTTCCTGTAAAAAGTCAAATATTACAGACTACCTTAATTTTTGCCTCTCTTCAGAGATATAAACATAGTTACATGCTTATTCTTTTTAACCTTTTCTGTGCTTTACATTATATGTAGTTTATAAAAACTACAAAGCATAAATTCTGTACTGTATATACTGTTCCTAACTAGCTTTTTTCTCTTCTTCCACTTAATTGTATGTCTAGGAGCTTTATCCGTGTCAGTATAGAAAGCTCTACTCTAACCCTATTTTTTTAACCTACTGTAGAAGTAATATATGGTTTATCATTTATTTTGTCATTCCCAATTGATGGATTTTTTTTAGGTTGCTTTCATGTTTCTCATCTTTATAAACAATGGTGTTTTGAACCCCTTTGAGTTCATCTTTATTTTTCTAAGGTAAGTACTAGAAACCAGAATTGCTGGGCCATTGGACATGCATATGTTGAGTGTTTCTTTGTCACTGTCAGCCTGCACCCCTCCACATTGGCTTTACCATATTATACTCTCCATCTTGCTAATGATTATTCACCTTTTTTTCTTCTTCTTCGTAGGGTTTACTAGCATTGGGCATCCGTAAGTCTGTTCAAACACCAGATCCTTCTCATCCGTAAGGACATTGCCTTATTTTGTTTTTGTTTGTTTTGGCAATAAGTCATTGAAATAACTAAATTTCCGAAATCTCCTGCCATTTATGTACCTGCAATTTGTTAAAGAGTTGGTCCTTTCTTCCACTGTAGTATCTAAAATTCAGAACTTACCACTGTGTCAAAGTAAATTCAAGGTATAATTTCAAAATGGAGTTTAAGTTATTTTTATGCTTTGTAGCACAGCATGGAGATCTTGTTTTCTCCATATTTGATAATAATAAAGCACATATTTTGATCTTAGAGTTCTGTTTTATTTTGGTCCAAGGAAACATATATTCTAGATTTAGACTCATAGGCTGCCCAATCTAAAATTTTGATGGTAACTTCTATTACATACACACTTATTTTAATCTTCCTGTTGTGATTTGGAAATAGTATTTTGTTAATATATCAGAATTATTTATTTGTAAAGTGCGTATACTTTTTAGAATGTATTATTTTGAATCATAGCCATTATTTGATACAGAGATTTTTTTCTATTGCTTCTGTTAACATAACCATCTAAACACTTTTGAATTCCACAAGCATCATTTTAAGACTAGCTTCAGTAATATAATTTGATAAATCTTAAGGCCAAAAATGCACTTTTATTTCTGTAAAGGAGTCTGCCTCTGTTCTTTAGAAATGCCTTTCTTTTCTTGAAAGCAATACTACTGTTTTCCTATAAATAATATATTTGAATGTTTTGTAACTGTCAATAAGCTAGTATAGAGAATAGCTCTCTAGTGTGTTAATTACACATCATTACAGTATTTTACTATCTTAAAATTTTTTTTCTTGGCAAGTTTTATATACAAAAGATTTAAAAACAGAAGTTACAAATTTTACATTTTTGGTTATAAAGATTTCTTCTCTAGGTATTTTTATAGTCTACTTTAGTGCTACCCAACAGAATTTTCTGCAATGATGAAAATATTTTGTATCTGTCCAGTATGGTAGTAGCTGACTACATGTAACTATTGAGCACGTGAAATGTGGCCAGTACCACTGAAGAACTAAATTTTAAACTATATTTAGTTTTAATTTATTTAAATTTAAATTGCCACACGTGGCTTGTGACTCATCATATTGGACAGTTTAGATCTACATAATTAAAATTTTCAATAAAAAGTTAATAATTCCTTGAAATCACCTAAAGTGTAAGTAATACCATTTATTTTAGATCTTAATTTACTTTAATATATTCTATATTACTTTGGGAGGAAACTTTAGAAGAAAGTAAATTTTTCTGAGTGAGCTGATTGTCACATTGTCACATCTATAAACTGGGAATTACCCACGGCAGGATTACATCTTTGCGAAAAGGAATTCCAAGAGCAGTTTGATTAAGAATTCTCGTTTAAAGCTGGGTGCAGTGGCTCACGCCTGTAATCCCAGCACTTTGGGAGGCTGAGGCAAGTGGATTACCTAAGGTCGGGAGTTCGAGACCAGCCTGACCAACATAGAGAATACCCCATCTCTATTAAAAATACGAAAAATTAGCTGGGCATGGTGGCACATGCCTGTAATTCCAGCTACTCAGAAGGCTGAGGCAGGAGAATTGCTTGAACCCAGGAGACGGAGGTTGCAGTGAGCCAAGATCGCACCATTGCACTCCAGCCTGTGCAACAAGAGTAAAACTCTGTTTCCAAAAAAAAAAAAAAAAAGGTGGGCGCAGTGGCCCACGCTTGTAATCCCAGCACTTTGGGAGGCCGAGGCGGGCAGATCACTTGAGGTTGGGAGTTCGAGACCAGCCTGACCAACATGGAGAAGCCCCGTCTCTACTAAAAATACAAAATTAGCTGGGCGTGGTGGCGCATACCTATAATCCCAGCTACTTGGGAGACTGAGGTGGGAGAATCGCGGAGGTTGCAGTGAGCCAAGATCACGCCATTGCACTCCCGCCTGGGCAACAAGAGTGAAACTCCATCTCAAAAAAAAAAAAAAAGAATTCTTGTTTAAATTTGTATTTCTCAGAAGAGTCCCACTCAGTGTGGGTTTGGGACTAAATTTTCCAGGAAATATTTTTATTAACGAGTGATTCTTTTCCTCCTCTAGTATGTTATTAATATATTTTTGAACACCTTTAATACTAAGTATTGTGTCAGAACTTACAATAATACAAAATAATATACATATTGATAAAGCATGCTTGAAAAATAATTGAGATTTTAACACCATGAAAACACCCAGAAAGCTGAAGATCTTAGTTCTAGTAATAGTTGAAAGTTGCTGTGTGCTAACCCGTTCAGAACCAGCAATAAATTATGTGTTGTAAACTTCTGTATCCAGCATCAAGTTATAGGTAATATAAATCATAGACTGGCTGCACAAAAAGATGGAAATATTCAATTAGAAGCTGCATTACAGGGAAATTTAAATGTTACCCTGTTCATTAAACATCTGAATGCATTTTTTAAAAGATTAATTTTACCAGGATCTGTGGTACACAATAGTAAAGTAGCTCTCTAAATCAAAATAGGCTATTTGGAAAAGAGATCAGAAAAAGGCTGAATTAGATGGTATTCACTTTGTTTTTATGTATTTTCAAAGATCTTACAGGTTTTTTCCACTTTCCGTATTGCTTTTCAAGTTTGGCACTTAACATCTCACTTAAATATAAAATGATAACATCTTGATATTCTTAGTCTTTTTCATTGACCTATTAAGGTCAATATTTTAAAAGAAACCATTTGTATTTCTTGTGAACTATTTTCTTTTCTATTTTTCAGGTATGGATTTTCAAATATGCGCTATATTTCTTCGCTAATTAGTGGTGTTGGTATTTTCATGATGGGTGCGGGACTATCTTGGTACCATGGAGTCATGGGATTGCTTCATCCTCAACCAATAGAATCCCTTCTATGGGTAATCCTCTTTTTTTCTCCTCAGTTTGATGTGTTTATGACTTAGTGATTGTGTACAGTAGAAGGCCTTTGTCATATTGGTGTTAAAGAAGGGGAATGACATATACCTTCTTGACTGTGTAATATAGGGTTACGTATCTGTAGTTTATTTTTTAGAACGTGACTGGACATAACCTCTAAATCCATAAGATTCGATGATGTTGAACAAGATCTCTGTAGGTACCGATTATCAAGCCCTGCTCCTTGGTTAAAATCTTGGGCAGTTCCATTAATTTCTGCAGTTACTGTTGAAGAACAAGAAAACCTCTGTTCACTTTTGGTTCCAAGAATAATCTCATTTCAGTAATTAAAATATCCAGACCCATGTAATAGTCATAAGTTGGAACTATATTTAAAGTTAAAGTTTCCGTTTTCCCTCATCCTGGGCTTCCTTCAGGTAGGAAGCCTGCACTAGGGGAATGGGAGGATAGCAGGGTGATCACCCGTGTGATCCCCTCTAGGGCTTCTGCTCCTCTGTCCTATTCCCTAGGCAGTATTGAAGGTTGGGATAGGGGATAAAAACATACTACTTTACTGACTACAATGTTATTTTGCATTGGTTTCCTCTGGCCTTTGTAGATGTTTAAAGCTGTCTTTTTTTTTTTTTTGGGGGGCACTTCTTGGAGATTACCCTGCTTGGCTGCTCTGGCTATGGCTGCCCAAATTGGTCACATAGCATACCCTCTCAGCTTCTGCATCTCATGGTGTGGTTCCAGACAGTGCTGAAGTGGTCTTGCATTTGGAAAGAATGCCCTTTGAGCAGCAGATCTCCTTATGAAAGACTCCTAGGGACCTGTGTGTTAAAACAGACATGTTTAACACACTTTCTATGGGAGTGCAGGTTTTTTCTCAAGCCCAGTGATCTACTCTGCTGGTACAGCCAGTATCAGTTAGTAGGCTTGCATATGGATGTATCACTCAGGTATGCATCAGACAGTTTGCTGTGATATCCGATATCCAGGTACACACATCAACAGCTTTCACCAAAGAAATCTTCATTGTTGGCCTCCTCAATTTCAGCTTTTCTTATGTGGTCTAGAGGATGCGGACTAGAAAGTAGTCTAGTGGGTAGAGGCCCCAGGTTTGGGCTACCTTCTGTTCAAGGCCTGAATAGATGGTGTAACACCTCCTTTTGGATTGCGGGGATACTTGTACCTATTTTCTTCTCTATTTTGGGTTATAGTCAGAACTAGACAGAATCACTCTGTCTAGTTTTTTAATATATTGTTATATCATGCAAATCTACTTAATAACAAGCCCATTAAACTAGACTTATTTGTTATTCTCTAGTTTTCTATAGTTTTAATTGACTAGTTTCTTACCATAATACATTTCATATAATTAAAAGAAACAAATGTATTTCCTCCATCCTGAAAAGATTTGGCCACTTTATGGGTACTTCTTTGTCCTAGCATTCTTCTAATTTGTTCAGCATCACTTTATAGAGGCAAAGCAGTCTCTGGAGTTAGAGATTAGGTAATTAGTTAAATTTTCACTTGTGTATAAGTTTTAAAACTTTTAAAAGCTCTTGTGCCTTTCAGTAACTAAATGGATTTCCAGTAGACTATGGCCCTTTTTAAAATAGTGTTGGACTAGGTGCAAAGTTTTCAGATCTCTATTTTAGGAAAGCCTAGGGTTCTAAACATTGTTGAAAAATCTGTAGATGTTTGGTTTGAATTTCATTAAAATAAAAAAATATGTGTTGCTAGGTTAACTTTTTTTTTTTTTTTTTTTTTAAAACACCCCAGACTAAAGCTTTTCTTACCATCTTTAATTGAAGAGTGTCCTGGGATTGCAGGGAATGTGGTGTTACCAAAAAAACAAAAATTGGTTACTGTTTGTAACTATTTACCTTTCTGAATCAGGATTTTCTTGGTGTTAGGCATCCAAGCAAAATCTAGAAGTTACTTGAGTTTGGGTGTGGATCTTACTGTATCTGGTGTCTAGAACCTCTGATATCAAATATTTGAGTTCATATCTCATTGTCCTCCTCATTTGAGTTGTTTCCCATTAGTAACCTTATTGTCTGGCTTAGATTTGAATTCATGTTTTTGTTTATTACGGACTTTATATATGAACAGTTGTGATTGGAAGTACTTAATTTATGCTTTGTTTTAATATTTCTTTTCTAGGCATATTGTATTTTAGCAGGATCATTAGTATCTGAAGGAGGTATGTACTGTCACAAAGTATGTCTCTATTCTTAATATAGTGATATGTATTCAGCTGTTCATATTATAGTTTGCTAAGTTCTGTTGATTAAAGAAAAGTAAGTGTGGGAATAGTCATCTAAGCTTTCTCTACTTTTAGGGAGTAAAGTCTTTGTATGATGTACTGTGGTTGTTTCTGTAATGGATAGCTGTGGGGGTGTGTGTAAGTGCGCCCTGCCAGGGGATGGCATCCTGGCCAGGGCTCGTTTCTTCTTGTGTCCTGAGCTGCTAGGATAGGCTCAAGTAGGTGACAGTCAGATAGATGCAGGACAATAACTGATGTGGCATGAAAGTGCTTAGCAAGCCCACCATATTTGTGGTTATTTTTAAACTATGTGGTGGTAAGAGGTGTTCCTTACAATTTTCACTTTGTAAACGTTATTCCTTGATTGAACCCAATACCACTGCTATTGCCGTTACTTGCTGATTCACTAAAAATTGGATAAATAATTATTTTATTTATTTTAAAGGGAAAGTATGTTTCGTTTTTGAGTATCATAATACTCAAAACATTTGAAAGCGAGTATAAAAAGCATAACTAAGCTGAACTTTAAAAGTTAGCACTTAATAGTGTTCATCAGAAGAAGCCAGGCTCTTGTGATACAAATATTTCAACGTTTTTGAAATATACCTCTATAGCAGTATGATGACAGAGAACTGCTAATATCAGTATAAAACTGCCTGATTCACTGCTGTGCTCATGTTTACTTCTGAAACATTGTAACTTTCTGTGTATGATGTTCCCTTCATCTATTTTTAAAATTAAGATTATTTTTTATTGACAGATCCTAACTGTATATGTTTATGGGGCCTCTCATCTTTGAAAGTCTGTAAAATGGTTATAACACCACCTGTCTCAAAAGATTGGGAGGCTCAAAAATGATTGTGGTTAGTGTGGTGCTGCCAAATAGCAGCTCTTCAATAAACTAAAGCTGTTGTTATTAGTAATTGTATTTAATTATTATGGTTTAGAATTATGGGGTTCATTATATTATAATGATTAATTGATAACAACTAATTAACATAGAACTTTTCCTTATTGCCATCCCTAGTTTTAAAATGTTGTGCTTATTTGTTTATCTTTTGAGATGCCATCTTTAAAGTTTGGAGGCATGAAGTTTCTGTCTTGCTGATATGAATGCTTTTCTTTTAGCAACACTTCTTGTTGCTGTAAATGAACTTCGTAGGAATGCTCGGGCCAAAGGAATGACATTTTACAAGTATGGTATGTATTTTAGAAAGCAGGTGTTTGTTTCACCTCCCTTATTTGCTTAAAATTACTTAGTACTGTTATTGCTTTGTTCCTAATAGATATGTACAAAATATATCTAAATATCATCCCTATGTGGCTCCTACATATCTTTCAGCCCTTATTAAAAAGAAAAGTAGTATAGAAATTTGAACATGGATACTTTATATTTGGATTTGACTTAAGTGAACTAAGGTATTTCTTTATATGGTTATATAACTTAAGAAAGTAATTTAACTTTATATATCAGTTATTGTTGACATTTAAGCCAAGAAATTATGTTTGCATTGAACAAGGTTTTTAAACTCATAATCTCTCATACACTTTTATCTTAATTTATATCTTGATTTTAAATGGATACTTATTAAAATGTTACCTGGTAGTATCAAGTTAAAATTTTAGAAATTTATTTTTCTTGTCTCTTCCCCAATGACTAAGTAATGGAAAGTCGTGATCCTAGTACAAATGTGATATTATTGGAGGATACTGCTGCAGTCTTGGGAGTTATAATAGCAGCCACTTGCATGGGCCTTACTTCTATAACAGGTAAACATTTCTTAAATTACGGGTGATTTGTCCTACCTAAATAATTCTCTAATATGTGGGAATTTTCTCTTATATCATTGAATAATATTAAACCAATAAATTGTTAAATATTAATTCCATACTAATCATTGACTTGTATAAGATTTGGTCAGCAGAAGTATTCAGGTTTATTTGAATTAAAAATGTCTCTAAATTAGAAATAAGGCTATTTGTAGAGGATTTCTGTAATGCTGTAAGTCTTTCTAGCTGTGACTTTAAAAATTGTGCAATCACTGTGAACTTTTTATTTACCTATAAAAGTGTGGATAATATTTGCCTTGGTAACCTCATAGGTTTATTAAGAAAAGATAAGTTTTAATAAACTCTAAAGTTCCAAACAAATATACATAGATCCTAAAATAACATTGTTTTGTTCAACTTGATTTTGTTATAACGTTGTTGCGAAAAATAACAATTCCTAACTGGGGCCACCATCTCTGTGGAGTTTGCTCATTCTCCCTTTACCTGCGTGGTAAAGGCACTCTGACTACCTCCCACATCACGATGCTGCGCATGGTCAGTGAATTGGGGTGTCTAAATAGTCCCATTCTGAGTGAGTGTGGGGGTGTGTTTAAGTGTGGCCTGCCATGGGATGGCATCCTGGCCAGGTCTGGTTCCTTCTTGTGTCCTGAGCTGCTAGGATAGGCTCAAGTGGGTGATAATCAGACAGATACAGGACAATAACTGATGTATGAAAGCGCTCAGCAAGCCCACATGTTTGTGGTTGTTTATTTTTGAATTATGTGGTGGTAATAGGTGTTCCTTACAATTTTCACTTTGCAAACTTTATTCTTTGATTTAACCCACCACCACCACTATTGCCGATACTCACTGATTCACCAAAAATTGAGTAAATACTTATTTTACATAGTTTTCATTAATTTTTAAAAATGTACGTATAGCCCACATTTATTTTGGTGTTCAATATTAGACATGTTTTGGGTCTTAGAAGTTGAGTGATGTTTTTGTGACCAGAAATATGCCATAGGAACTTAACTCTTTTTT
Source organism: Theropithecus gelada (assembly GCF_003255815.1). Classification (NCBI taxonomy): domain Eukaryota; kingdom Metazoa; phylum Chordata; class Mammalia; order Primates; family Cercopithecidae; genus Theropithecus; species Theropithecus gelada. The sequence continues at coordinate 41,046,241 of NC_037672.1, forward strand.
TTTTTTTTTTTTTTTGAGACGGAATTTTGCTCTTGTTGCCCAGGCTGGAGTGCAATGGCGCAATCTCGGCTCACTGTAACCTCCACCTCCCAGGTTGAAGCGATTCTCCTGCCTCAGCCTCCTGAGTAGCTAGGATTACAGGCATGCGCCACCACACCCAGCTAGTTTTGTATTTTTAGTAGAGACGGGTTTTCTCCATATTGGTCAGGCTGATCTGAAACTCCTGACCTCGGGTGATCCTCCCACCTTGGCCTTCCAAAGTGTTGGGATTATAGGCGTGACCCCACCAGACCTTAACTGTTGTTTATATTGGTTAGTTTATGGTAAAATTGGTTTTGTTATATGTTGTTCCCTATAAAGTCGCAGTTCTAAGAAACTATTGACAACATAAATGAAGACTTACCATATATTGTGGCTCTTGTTCATTTGTCTTTTTCCACCCTTAATGCCAATAATAACTACTGTTGCCTTCCTATTTCTTTAAGTTGGTTCTATCCTCATTTTGGTAGCTAATTAAGTGTTTTGAGGGCCAATACAATACAGGTAAATGAAAAGACAGAAATTCTATTTTATTTTTATTTTCTAAAACGAACCATTTAGCATGAAAAGACTCAATTTATGAAGTTGGAATTCTCTTGGAAAGGAACGTCTTCCATTCTTCTCTATTTGTCCTTACATATTTAAAATAATTTTAAGTGACAAGCTTCCACAATTCTGCAGGGTTTCTTCAAATAGTCTGAAATATGAATACTTCTTTCTCATTCTGAGTGTGCATTTTAAGACCAAACCAGCATTCTCTGATGTTTATTGTGATCCAAAATATTTGTAAAAGTGTTGATTGTTTTTCTGGTTGACCATTTAGTTTTAGACTGTTTTTGAACATAAATTACTAGCGAAATTTTAGGCTTGAGGAAAGTGTGACTTGATGCAGAAGTCAACTTTGAATAATTTATTTTCTTTTACATAATAACAGAAACCAATCAGATCAAACTTACAAAACTATGTAATGTATTTTACATGAATTAAATTTTTCTTAATTAGCTAATTTATTCAAATTAAATTAACATGCCAAGAAATAAAAGTTTTCTTTAAAAAGGTATTTTCTTTTCAGCTAATATTCCTGTGATTTCTGTAAGAGTACATGAATGTATATATTTAAATAAAAATAACTTTACATTTGGATTTCTAAAGAGCAGTATTTGATTTTGAGCTCTATAATTACAAAACTTCTAATGGATAATGTTTTACAAGTGGATCATTTTTAACACTTAGTATAGATAAACGAGTTTGCTTTTTAGTGTTATAGCTTAGCAAAATATATGTTTTGTCAAGCATTAAAAGAGTTAAATATATTGATGACATTTCATCTTTGGAATAAAAAGACTTGTCATAAAAGCCATGTGTAAAATTTATTATAAAGATTTAAAATGTATTTATTTATAAAGATTTAAAATGTGTCTATTATATAAATATTACTTTTATATTCATAGATGATAAATCAGCCTTTCTCATTGGTTCTGGGAGAGAAGCCCTGACAACCTAAGGCAAATATTAGAATCAGAATCACCTACAGGGCTTGGGGAAACACAGAATGCTGAAACCCACATCCAGAATTTTTTATTCAGAGGCCTGAAATGAGGTCTGAGAATCTGCTTTTCTACCAAGTTTTCAAGTGATGCTGCTGGTCCAGGAACCACACTTTGAGAAGTACCACATTGAGGCACCTACGGCATATAATGAATTAAGTTCTCTCCTTTGTATCTAGAATGATACTAGCTATATATCATCCTTGGTTGGATGAGAAGAGAGTCACCCATATTATTTTCTGTAGGACTTAATTCTCTTACAGAACATTAGTAGGAAGACGACACAGAAAATGGTTTCTTTCAGCTTTTGATTTTACTGTTATTTTGTCTGTGGTGTAGGAAAAGTGCTACTGATATATCTAAAAGAAATGGACTCTTCATTATGTCATTTTTTTGTATTGGTGTCTGTGTGCTCAGAAACTTCACATATGTAATGACAGGTACAGGTAGATCTTAATTATGTCACATAATGCTCTTATGGAAGCAAGTTGTAGCATCCTCATTTTGTAGTATATTAAAATATATTAAAACTATTAGGAGTCATTAAAGGAAGTAATTAAAGAAATTAGGAATAAATTTCAAGTGCCTTGATTTCTAGTTCTGGTTCTTTGCTCTCTATAAAGTTCACTGAAATAATATAAAATGTTAATTTACTGATTTTTTTTTTTTTTTGTGCTTTATTTAGGCAATCCACTGTATGACAGCCTAGGTTCTTTGGGTGTGGGCACCTTATTAGGTGTGGTCTCAGCATTCCTCATCTACACTAACACAGAAGCACTCTTAGGGCGGTCCATCCAGCCAGAACAAGTACAACGGCTCACTGAACTCCTGGAGAATGACCCATCAGTAAGGTCAGCCTTATTCCAGTAATCCTGTTAAGGCTTACAAAAACATATTTAAAAACAGAAATGCTTCATTTGTAAATACTTCCAGAGGAAGTTTTGGATTCCTGGTCTTCAGAACTCTTTAGTCTGTAACTTTTCAGAATTATAATCCTGGAAGGAAAAGGGAATACACTTAGGAAACTCCTTGTAAGTTTCCTTTTAAATTTTCTATACTTCTAATTTTTAGAATAAGGAACAGTAAGTTGATATTATGAGAATAGAAGTTTGCAAAGTAGTTGTCTTCTTTTTTTATTTATTTTTTTATTATTATACTTTTAAGTTCTAGGGTACATGTGCACATCGTGCAGGTTTGTTACATATGTATACATGTTCCATGTTGGTGTGCTGCACCCATTAACTCGTCATTTACATTAGGTATATCCCCCAATGCCATCCCTCTCGCCCGACCCCACGACAGGCCCCAGTGTGTCATGTTCCCCTTCCTGTGTCCAAGTGTTCTCATTGTTCAATTCCCACTTATGAGTGAGAACATGCGGTGTTTGGTTTTCTGTCCTCAGATAGTTTGCTGAGAATGATGGTTTCCAGCTTCATCCACGTCCCTACAGAGGACACGAACTCATCCTTTTTTATGGCTGCATAGTATTCCACGGTATATATGCGCCACATTTTCTTAATCCAGTCTATCATTGATGGACATGTGGGTTGGTTCCAAGTCTTTGCTATTGTGAATAGTGCCACAGTAAACATATGTGTGCATGTGTCTTTATAGCAGCATGACTTATAATCCTTTGGGTATATACCCCATAATGGGATGGCTGGGTCAAATGGTATTTCTAGTTTTAGATCCTTCAGGAATCGCCACACTGTCTTCCACAATGGTTGAACTAGTTTGCAGTCCCACCAACAGTGTAAAAGTGTTCCTATTTCTCCACATCCTCTCCAGCACCTGTTGTTTCCTGACTTTTTAATGATTGCCATTCTAACTGGTGTGAGATGGTATCTCATTGTGGTTTTGATTTGCATTTCTCTGATGGCAAGTGATGATGAGCATTTTTTCATGTGTCTGTTGGCTGCATAAATGTCTTCTTTTGAGAATAGTCTGTTCATATCCTTTGCCCACTTTTTGATGGAGTTGTTTGTTTTTTTTCTTGTAAATTTGTTTGAGTTTTTTGTAGATTCTGGATATTAGCCCTTTGTCAGATGAGTAGATTGCAAAAATTTTCTCCCATTCTGTAGGTTGCCTGTTCACTCTGATGGTAGTTTCTTTTTGCTGTGCAGAAGCTGTTTAGTTTAATTAGATCCCATTTGTCAATTTTGGCTTTTGTTGCCGTTGCTTTTGGTGTTTTAGACATGAAGTCCTTGCCCATGCCTATGTCCTGAATGTATTGCTTAGGTTTTCTAGGGTTTTTATGGTATTAGGTCTAACATTTAAGTCTTTAATCCATCTTGAATTAATTTTTGTATAAGGTGTAAGGAAGGGATCTAGTTTTAGCTTTCTACATATGGCTTGCCAGTTTTCCCGGCACCATTTATTAAATAGGGAATCCTTTCCCCATTTCTTGTTTTTGTCAGGTTTTTCAAAGATCAGATGTTTGTAGATGTGTGGTATTATTTCTGAGGTCTCTGTTCTGTTCCATTGGTCTATATCTCTGTTTTGGTACCAGTACCATGTTGTTTTGATTACTGTAGCCTTGTAGTATAGTTTCAAGTCAGATAGCGTGATGCCTCCAGCTTTGTTCTTTTGGCTTAGGATTGTCTTGGCAATGTGGGCTCTTTTTTGGTTCCATATGAACTTTAGTTTTTTCCAATTCTGTGAAGAAAGTCATTGGTAGCTTGATGGGATGGCATTGAATCTCTGAAGTAGTTGTCTTCTTAATGTGGAAATACTTAATATGGAACCTGTAGAGTTGTGTTATATTTGCATTGCAATTACAAATTTAAAAAGATTTTTGTTCATTGAAAAATGATTACCAAATTAAATATAATTTATATTTATTTTGAAAATAGACTTTGTTTTAACTTATTTTTAAATATTTTTCTCATAATCTTTATCTTTTAAATTTTTAAAACTAAAGATTGGAGACTTAGGAGATAATCAGAAGAAGAGATACAGAATTCTAATAGTGCTTTTCAGTGAAATTCCAGCAGCATTGCGGTTTTATAATGAAATGAAAGAACAAACCTTTAAAAACCCAATTTTCTACTAACTTGTTATATATTTTTTCAAACTTTAAAATAAGATTTTTTTGTGTATTATACTTGAAATCTTTAAATCTTTTAAAAATGACATGCGTATCTGAATTAGTAAAACATATTAATGATTACTAGATTTATATTCTATGCCCTATATGTTTAATCTAGAAAAGTAACTATCTCTTTGGAACAAGATTAGAAATTGAGAGATGGGCACAGTGGCACACGCCTATAGTTCCAGTTACTTGGGAGGCTGAGGCAGGAGGATCACTTGAGGCCAAGAGTTGGAGGCTAGTGTGCAATGATCATGTCTGTGAATAGCCACTTACCGCACTATAGCCTGGGCAGCATAGCAAAACCCTGTCTCTTAAAAAAAAAAAAAAAAAAAAAAAAAAGATTAGAAGTTGAGCATTCTGAAAATCAGTATTAGATTTAGTAACATAATGTGAGATAATCCAAATTAATATCCTTTCCTTGTGATGTTTTTGTCTCGTTTTGGTATTAAGATAATACTGGCTTCAGAGAATGAGTTGGGAATTGTTCTCTCCTATCTTTTTTGGAAGAGTTTGTGAATAATTGATGTCAGCTTCTTTAAATGGTAGAATTCAACTATCTGGATGTGAGCTTTGCTGTGTGGGTAGTTTTTTGATTCGTAATTCTGTCTCTTGTTATGGATCTGTTCAGATTGTCTATTTCTTCTTGACTTCGTTTAAGTAGCTTGTATTCTAGGAATTTGTCTTTTGCTTCTAATTTACCTAATTTGTTGGTATACAGCCATTTATAATATTCCTTTGTAATCCATTTTATTTCTTTAGTGTTGGTACAGATGTCTCATCTTTCATTTCTGTAATTTGAATCTTCTCTTTTCTTTGTCAGTTTAGCTAAAGGTTTGTTCATTTTCTTGATCTTTCTAAAGAACCAGCTTTTGGTTTAATTGACTTTCTCTGTTGTTTTTCTATTTTCTTTTTCATGAATTTCTGCTTTAATCTTTATTATTTTTTTCATCTGCTTGCTTTTGCTTTAGTTTGCTCTTTTTCCAGTTTCTTAAGGTTAAGCTTTTAATTTGATGTTTCTTCTTTTTTAAAATAGACAATTAGAGCTACAAATTTTCCTTTAAGTGTTGCTTTCTCTGCATTCCATACATTTCTGTATATTGTGCCATTTTCATTCATTTAATAGTATTTTCTATTTTTTTTATTCTTTTCAGTTATTTAGGAAAATATGTTACTTAATTTTTACATAGTTGTGAGTTGCACAGATTTCTTTCCATTATTGGTTTATTATTTTGTTCTATTGTGGTCAAAGAACATATTTTGTATTATTTCTGTCCTTTTAAATTTACTGAGGTTTGTTTTATGGCCTTACATATAGTCTTGGATAATATTCATATGCACTTGAGAAGAATATATATTCTGCTGTTGTTGTATAGAGTGTTCTGTAGATGGTTGTTAGGTTTAATTGGTTTATAGTGACTTCAATTTCCCTAATTGTCTTCTTGCTCTATTGTTCTATCCTTTTTTTTTTTGATGGAGTTTTGTTCTTGTTGCCCAGGCTGGAGTGCAGTGGCACAATCTTGACTCACTGCAACCTCTGCCTCCCAGGTTCAAGTGATTCTCCTGCCTCACCCTCCCAAGTAGCTGGAATTACAGGTGCTTGCCACCATGCCCAGCTAATTTTTGTATTTTTAGTAGAGACGAGGTTTCACCACTGGCCATGTTGGCCAGGCTGGTCTCAAACTCCTGACCTCAGGTGATCCACCCGCCTCGGCCTCCCAAAGTGCTAGGTGTGAGCACTGCGCCCGGCCTCTATCCATTATTGAAAGTATTGAAGCCTCTAGTTATTGTTGTTGTATTATCTGTTTCTCCCTTCATTTCTTCTCGGTTTTGGCATCATATATTTTGGTGTTCTGTTGTTGGTACATACATGTTTATAATTTTGCATATATTGTTTAGTAAGTAGTGTCTAAAAAAGAGCTATAAACTGAAAGACTAGCAAATTCGAAATTTTCTGGAAGAGTGAAAATCTGTGGATTCAATTATTGGAAAAAATACATTAGTAATCCAGAAAATTCATACAATTTTTTAAACAGTGTATTAGTTACCTACTGTTGTGTGACAGATTGGCCCAAAACTTAGGGTTTAAACAACATACTGTCATCTTACAGTTTCTGTGAGTCAGGAGTCAGGGCACAGCTTATCTGGGTCTTCGACTTCAGGGTTTCTCATAGACTGTAATCAAGGTGTTGACTGGAATTACAGCCATCTCCTGGGGAAGGGGCTGCTTCTAACCTTACTCACATGATTGTTGGCAAGATTTACCTCCTTGCCAAATGGGCCTCTTCAGCATGGCAGCTTGCTTAATCAAAGAGTGTAAGCTGATAAAGCAATAGAGAGTGAGTGTGAACAAGACAGAAGTCACAGATGAGTCACCTGATCTTAGAAATGACATCTTTGCCATATTTGGTAGGTATAGCCCACATTCAGGGAGAGGGGATCACAGAAGGGCTTGTGTGTAGATGCAAGGATTAATCATTGGGAACCCTCCAAACAGTTATCTGTCTGTAGTTAGTTATATGTAAGAACATAAGGAAAAAGCATATCTAAATATATTTATTAGTTGCTATTTACATACCAGCCAAATAATGAAATGTATTAATACTCTGTGAAAACTAAAGTAAAAATGATTTTTTAAAATGAATAAATATGTTCTGTGAGTTATCACGAGAGGAAATAAAAAAAAGAATAAATGATATAGCCTCTTGCGGCCAATCTGAACAAGTTTTGTTTTAACTTGAGCACGTGTAACTTTATAAATATTAAAACATTAATTCTTATTTCACCCTTGATGGTTGATTAAAATATAGCTTCTTTATATGGATAAAAAATTTTGGACTTAGTGTTTAGTAACTTGCTCAGGATCGCTCAGAAATTAGGGTCTAATGTTTTAAGAATACTTGGAGTCTTACTTAGGCTTGCTTTTCTAGTAGATCTCTATGTCCTCAGAACTCAGAGTGTTTTGGTATTTCTTATATAGCTGTACAGAAGAGATCTTACAGTGATCACTGTAGAAAGAAGAGAATTTCTCAACAGTTTCTAGGGAAGATTGACTTCTGAGGGTTAGAGCAGGAGGAATGAAAAGTAGCTATGCTTGAGTATCTGCTTTCCTGTCTGGGAGGCAGAAGGGTATGATGCAAAGACTACTTACTGGGCTTGGATATCTGAGGAGCTGGGCTGGGGAGTCCTAGTCTGCTGTTTACTAGCTGAATTACCTTGAGCAAGTCACTTATGCCCCTCTGGGATGGTTTTATCATCTGTAAAATAAAGATGTCACCCTATCATCCACTTATGAAAGCCATTGATTAAATGTCTGCCTTATAGTTCGTACTATATTAAACATTTTATATATGTATTAGCTCATTATTCCTCACATCAGTCCCATGTGGCAGTTACTATTAACCTCATTCTAATAGAGAACTTCACAGCGTTGTATGAAGACTTTTAAAGAAGCTAGTGAACATACAATTGGTTAATGTACTCTAAAACACCATTATAAATTAAAACAAATTTTTATATGGCATTTAGGAAATTGTTAAGTGGATATATGGGGGCAAAAGCTTATGAGATAACATGGTATTTTAGAGAAGTGATTTAGAGTTAATGAATATATATATAATAATTATTATTTTTATTATTATTTTTTTTGAGACAGAGTCTCACTCTGTTGCCCAGGCTGGAGTGCAGTGGCACAATCTGGGCTCACTGCAACCTCTGCCTCCCGGGTTCAAGCGATTCTCCTGCCTCAGCCTCTCTAGTAGCTGGGATTACAGGCATGCACCCCCACGCCTGGCTAATTTTTGTAGTTTTAGTAGAGACAGAGTTTGTTGGCCAGGCTGGTCTCAAACTCCTGACCTCAGGTGATCCTCCTGCCTTGGTCTCCCAAAGTGGTGGGATTACAGGCATGAGCCACTGCGCCCAGCAGAGTTAATGAATTTTTAATACACAAGCTTTATAACTCATATGTGTAAATTACCATAAAATAATATTCGTTAAGTTTGCACCTTTGTGTGATATCATGCCAAAAAAAAGTTAAATGGACAGGCCTTAGAAAATGATAGGTGGTACTTAATGGTGAATGCTCTGAAGCCATCTTAGTCCATTCTCATAACTAGTGGGGAAAAAACCAATAATTCAAGCCTTTGTGCTATTAAAGTATATATATATGTGTATGTATGTATAAATAAATTTGTATGCATTGTTATTGATTGCAGGGCAATTCATGATGTTAAAGCCACAGATCTGGGATTAGGTAAAGTAAGATTTAAGGCAGAAGTAGATTTTGATGGGCGAGTTGTTACAAGATCATATTTGGAAAAACAAGATTTTGACCAAATGTTACAAGTAAGTTTATTTATCATTTTCTTACATAACTGAGAGTTAGAAAAATACTTTTAAGGTAAACAAAATGAAATTTTTTTATAGATCTTAAAGACACTTTAGCTCTCAACTTCTTAGGTTCCAAAATTTAACAGAGACCTTTATATTTACTATGGAGGGGTGCAGAGGAGACAGCAGCAGAACAAACTTACTATTAAGTGCTTGCTATGTGCATTTAATCTTTTTAAATCTAATTTACCCTCAACTACCCTGTTATTTCAACAATGAAATAACATTTTTATTTTAACATATATAGAAATTGAGACACAGAGAAATTAAGTAACTTGCCTGAAATTGTAGTGCCATAGAGATGGAGTCATATATGAATTTAAATCTGCCTGACTCCAGAATCAATTTTTTATTAAGAATAGTTTAAAAGAGAATTTATAAAAGAGAATATAATGAACAGCACAGATGTTACCACTTGCCCCTGTCAAATCTTAACATTTTGCTTGCAGTGTGTTTGCTTAAGGTCTTAAAAAAAGAAATCATTGCAAAAACAGTTCAAGCCCCCATTTTCTCTTTCTAGATCGTATTCTTCTTCTTCCGTCCCTAGAATTAAACATTATGCTGAACTTGGTACTTGTCTTTTCCATTCAGATTTTTATACTTTTCAACATTTTTTAGTATAATGTGTAACATTTTGAATGTTTAAAAATTGGTATAAATGGTACCTTACTGTATGCATCTCTACAATTTGCATAGCAACATATTTTTTAGATTCTTCCATGTTAATTTATATATCTCTAGTCAATTTTTCATTGTTACAGAGTATTTCATCCTATGAATATGCTGTGATTTATTTATTTTTTCTCCAGTTGATAGACATTTGTATTACTATTAGAAACAATGCCATGGCCGGGCTCCGTGGCTCACGCCTGTAATCCCAGCACTTTGGGAGGCTGAGGCGGGCGGATCACAAGGTCAAGAGATTGAGATTGAGACCATCCTGGCCCACATGGTGAAACACCGTCTCTACTAAAAAGACAAAAATTATCTGGGCATGGTGGTGCATGCCTGTAGTCCCAGCTACTCAGCAGGCTGAGGCAGGAGAATCGCTTGAACCTGGGAGGCAGAGCTTGCAGTGAGCCGAGATCACACCAGTGCACTCCAGCCTGGGCGACAGAGCGAGACTCCATCAAAAAAAAAAAAAAGAAAGAAACAATGCCATGATTGTATTCTCACATGTTTCCTTGTTCACATATATGAAAGTTTCTTTAGTATGGTATATATATAGATAGCTTTAAATAGGTGAGCCATTAGGTATACTTATCTTCAGCTTGCCTAGGTCTTACCAAATTATTTTCCAAAGTGTGTCAACTTAACTTCCATCATTGCATATCAAAGTTCTTGCTTCATATTCTTACGATTGTATTGATAGAGTTATTAAATTTTTGCCAGTTTCATAGGTGTGAAATAGTATCTTGTTCTAATTTTATTTCTTGGAGCACTGAGGTTAATAAACATTGAAGTTCGTTGACCAGTGGGATTTCCTCTACATTGCTCCCTGATTTTTCTTTCTATTTTTGTTTTATTTATTTATTTTTTGAGTCAGAGTCTTGCTCTGTCGCCCAGGCTGGAGTGCAATGGCGTGATCTCGGCTCACTGCAACCTCTGCTTCCGGGTTCAAGCAATTCAGCCTCCCAAGTAGCTGGGATTACAGGTGCCCACCACCACACCCGGCTAATTTTTGTATTTTTAGGAGAGACGGGGTTTCACCATCTTGTCTAGGCTTGTCTTAAACTCCTGGAAAACTCTTTATTTTTAATATCCTGGATACTAATTCTTACTTGTATATATGCAATTATTTTTTTCCACTTTGTAGCTTCCTTTTCTTTTTGTTGTTATACAAAAGATTTAATATGATTTTTAATTTTAATGTCAGATTTGTAATCTTTTCCTCTGTGCTTTTTATTCTTTTGCATGAAAAATCCTTCCATATCCCATTATCATAAAAATATTATCTTCTCTTCTAGTAGTTTTGTGGTTTGTTTTTTACCCTTATGTCTTTCATCCATTTCAACTATTTTAATGGTCTGAGATAGGGATTAAATTTTTTTTCTTATAGGAAAATAATTATTCTAACACTATTTATTGACTATATTATTCCCCAGTAATTTTGTAGTGCCACCTCTGTGTAGTATTGTACTCAATTTTCTTGATCTGAATTGTTTTGGAAATAGGTAATCCATTGCCTGTGGCTTAAAGTTTTGAAAATGTTCATTAAATGTAATGGTGTTTGTTATAAGGTTTTTTTTTTTTTTTAAGGAGTCATCAGTGTACCACTATGGTTTTTAAAAAATTTATTTTCCTGTTTTCATTTTCTTTATAGGAAATTCAAGAAGTGAAAACTCCTGAAGAACTAGAGACCTTTATGCTTAAACATGGAGAAAATATTATTGATACTTTAGGAGCTGAAGTAGATAGACTTGAGAAGGAACTGAAAGTAAGATGTATTCATAAAAATAACATAATAATAATGGCAGCTATTTTTTTTAGTACTTAATCTACAGCAGACACTAAGTGCATCCATCACATGCATGCTTTAACCCACTCATAACTCCACAATGTGTAGGTATTTATAAGCCAGAAAATGACTGGTTTAGAGAAGTTGAATAATTTACCCAAGGAAATAGGGAAGTTGTGATTTGAACCAGATTCTTTACTTTTAACCACTATTTTATGCTGTCTGCTTAGTTTCTAAAATAGTCAAAGGATTTTTGTTGTTATTAAATAAGCATTTTGAAAGTTCCTAGAGAAAGATTAAAAGGGAAACTTTAGACTCTGGTCAAAAGTTAGAAAAAATAGAATGTGTATCTTGCTTTTAGTCCATTTGAAATTATTTTCTGTTTTTGTTTGTTTCTATTCAGTTGGAGGTTATTGTAATTTATTGGTTATGTTACTGAAATACTACCTGATCTGGATCAGGTTGTCTTTTAAAATGTCTCAGTGTTCTCAAATTGCCATTTATTGGCATTTGAATTCTGTTTGCAATGAATAAAAACTTGTAAATGATCTTTAATGTATATAGTTTGTTGAAGGCAGTGCTTTTTCTTCAGTTGATATTGACCATTCTTTAATTTTGTAAAAAATGGAAGGAAAAAACTTCCATCTCTATAAGTTTTCCTTTGAGAATCTGGATATCTGATTAGATTAATACAAGTACTTCAAATAAGATTTTGTTAATATTATAGTTCGTGAGCTTTATCTGACAATTTTTGAAGTTTCTAGATGAGCATTTCTCAAATATTTTGGTCTTAAGACTCTTTCATTTTTAAAAATTATTGCAGACCCCAAAGAGATTTTATTTATTTGAGTTATAGTTATTGATATTTACCAAATCATACATGAAAGTAGATAAATTTTTAAATATTTATCATTTACTTTTAAAAACATACACCTATTTAATATAAATAACTTCTTTTTTTTTAACTAAGATAGAGTCTCACTCTGTTGCCTAGGCTGGAGTGCAGTGGCACGATCTGGGCTCACTGCAACCTCTGCCTCCTGGGTTCAAGTGATTTTCCTGCCTCAGCCTCCCGAGTAGCTGGGACCACAGGTGCCCACCACCATGCCCGGCTAATTTTTGTATTTTTAGCAGAGATGATGTTTCAAAATGTTGGCCAGGCTGGTATCGAACTCCTGACCTCAAGTGATCCACCTGTCTTGGCCTCCCAAAGTGCTGGAATTACAGGAGTGAGCCACCCCACCCCGGCCACATTTTTTTTTTTTTTTCTCAATTGAGACGGAGTCTCGCACTGTCGCCCAGGCTGGAGTGCAGTGGTGTGATCTCAGCTCACCGCAACTTCCACCTCCCAGGTTCAAGGGATTCTCCTGCCTCAGCCTCCCGAGTAGCTGGGATAACAGTCACCCACCACCATGCCTGGCTATTTTTTTTTTTTGTATTTTTAGTTAGAGACGGGGTTTCACTGTGTTGGCCAGGCTGATCTTGAACTCCTGACCTTGTGATTTGCCCACCCCAGCCTCCCAAAGTGCTGGGATTACAGGCGTGAGCCACCACGCTAAGCCCACATTTTTATGTAAATAGTTATATTTTCCAAAATGAAAAAACGTAGTTAGAAGAGTGATATTTCACATTTTTGCAAAAGTTTCTTATGCCTGACTTAGTAGAAGACAGCTACAGTCCCATATCTGCTTCTGCCTTCTGTCGTAGTGATTTGATTGTTTGGTTGAAGAATATGAAGGAAAAGGAGAACTGTTCCTATAGCCTTTTGAGATAATTGTGATATTCTCTTTTCATATGCTACTTGTGAAGGTAGGGGGCACAGTCTACAAGACTGTCCTTCCTTCTCATACCAACTGTGAGTTCAGTAGGTTCCCTAGAGCACTTCAGGTTTGATAATTCACTAGTACTCTCAGAACTCACCAAATCATGTTATACCCATTATGGTTTGGTTTATTACAGGGAAGGGATAATGATTGAAATCAGCCAACAGAAGAAGTGCATAGGGCAGGGTCCAGGAAAGTTCCAAACATGACGTTTCAGTTGTCTTTTCTCTGTAATGTACAGTATTACTCTCCTGGCAGTGAAGTTTGACAGTAGCATGACGTGTTGCCAACCAGGAAGCTCATCTGAGACTTGACCAGAGATTTTATTGAGGCTCCACGGTTGACTGCCTAAGTGGCTGACCTTTTGTCTCTAGCCCCTCTAGAGGTGGAGCAGATACTGTGTGGTCAAAGGCCCCCATCATATGTCACATTGTTAGACTGTCTGGTGGCTAATGCCCCCAGATAAACAAAGACACTCTTAGGCAGGACATGTCAAGGGCCTAGAAATTCCCTCCGGGTTATGGAGAACAAAAGCCAAACCTCCCTTTGGGTAAGATTAATTCTCTACTATACACTGTTATATTAAAATCTTTTGGTCTGTCTTTACACTCTGAATGAATCCTTTACCCATGCATGATTCTATAACATTATGAATTAGTATTTTGGAAAATACTGGTTCAGTGAGGTACATAGATCTTTCAGATGTTGATACATTTCTAAATATGGGTACACTGTCAGGCTGATAGGGGTGGATATGTTTTTCAACTTAAATTTTCACTTAAAAGCTTGCATTTTATCATTAGCAACAAATACTGTTATTTTCCTTGAAATAAGACTCATTTTGTTCATTTTTTTAGAAGATGCCTGCCAAATACCCAAATTTGAATAAACTGAGTTTGTTAATCTTTCAAATAAAAATATATTCTAGATTAAAAAGCAGTTTATTCAGCTCACAACTCAAGCAATCACAGAAGTACTTTTACATACTTTCCATTTTGTCACAGGATTTTAAAAGTGAATTCAAAGGTTGAGATTATCCTTGTACAATGGATACATTTGCTATTTCATGAAAGACTTTTTAAAATGAAACCGGCTTTTTTTCTTTTTTATGTCCAGTGTGGGACAGTAGAGACAATGACTACTGGTATGGTTCGATGCCATTTGCCTTGAATTGTGCAAATGTGCAAGCAGTTTTACCCACCATTGTTTTTATGCCATCAGGAAATGTCAGCATAGTAAAAAAAGAGAAAAGAATGTCTTAGAGTTACTATGAAAATAGTTCTGACCTTAGAGTCCCCCTAAAAAGGTCTCAGGACCCCAGCAGTCTTTGAACTGCACTTTGCGAACAACTAATGTATATAAAATGTGAGACGATGGTTATTTTTGTGCAAGGTAGCACAAGATTGAATACACTTTGCTCTTTATTCTATTTGTTTTTATTTTGCTGGCAAGGAAAATAATGGACTAAATATTTGCTTTACATTTTAGTAGATACAAGAAATCAGAAGCCAGATTTAAGAATAATCAACAAATTGGTCATTATCACCTATATTTACTCTTATAACAATCAGACCTTATTGTTTTTGTTTAGTTAACTTTGTACTTTAAGTAGAGACTATTAAATCATTAAGAATGTTTTTGAATTATGTAAGTCTTTCAAACCAGTAAGCTAAGTATAATCCATACATTCAGTTGGGAACATCTTTGGCTAAGATAATAAAGCATAATTAATCTTAAGTCAAAGGACATCTTCATAGTTGAGGTGCTAAACCAAAAGGGAATGCACGAATGTAATTGTTTTTCCTAGTCATGAAAATAAGCTGATTTTCTTTTGAAAACTAAAACTTTGTTCACTGGCATATTCCTTCATTTTTAGTATCTCATGGTTGCCTTCCAAGTTTAAATTGTAATTATTACTGGATTGTTTTGGAAGGTCACACTCATTTATGTAATTCTGTAGCAGTAGAGCCATCTCTGTTGAGTAATGCCATTGAGTGTTGAAATAGACTATATATTTGGCTTAAAATTCCAGAACTTGTGGCTGGGCATGGTGGCTCATGCCTGTAATCCCAGCACTTTGGAAGGCCAAGGTGGGTGGATCAGCTGAGGTCAGGAGTTCAAGACCAGCATGACCAATATGGTGAAACCCCATCTCTACTAAAAATAGAAAAACTAGCTGGGCGTGGTGGCAGGCGCTTACAGTCCCAGCTACTTAGGAGGCTGAGACAGGAGAATTGCTTGAACCCAGGAGGCAGAGTTTGCAGTGAGCCGAGATAGTGCCACTGCACTTCAACCTGGGCAACAGAGCAAGACTCCATCTCAAAAAAAAAAAATTCTAGAACTTGTATAGTTCTTTGTAAAGGTGTTAAAAATAATAGAGACTAATTCGTAGATTCCCATATTACAAGATGGGAACTACAAAATTAATATATCTTGTTATGATTTTAAAGTTCTTTGATCTGTTAAACATTTTTTTGTCCTATCTCTATATTTCAGAGTATAGATAAACCTTTCTCCTATCCCTCCATTAAGTTTTTTGTTCATGATGATTAATGGAAATTAGTTCATTGGGAGACTGCTGTAGCATTCGTAAATTCCTTATAAATAATGTCTGAATTAAATGCTCTGTTCTTTACTTTGCCTTTGTTTCTCCAGTTTCTCTTATAGCATTGTTTTTAATGAATCTGCAGCATTGCAAAATAAATTATGTAATTTGGGTTTTAACTCTGTGCAAGTATTGGAATAAAATCCTCATGGTGTGTAAAATAGCCTAATTGTTATTGAGCAATGTAAGGAATATAGTAGATTTTAAAGTATTTGTTGAATAAGTGAATGAAAATTTTATGTTGGATACCAGTTATTGATTTTCAGTTCTGTTCCATAAATACTAGTTTCTAGTATACACATGATATCTTGTTAGGCAGTGAACATTGAGTTTTAAGGATATTAATCATATTTACTCATTCATTCAGCATATATTGTGTGCTTTGTATTGTGCACATACATTTTTACAAATTTGATTAGTTTACTCTGAAAATTTGATTTTTAAAAGCAGAGCCAATTTTTAGTTTTTTTTTTGAGATAAAGCTTTCATTAGTACACATTTGTTTATATTGTGCTTTTTAGATAGAATAATGTCAAACTTTCAATGAACAAGTAAATTTTTCAAGTCATATTAGGATAGGTAAGAGTTGATTGGAGTAGGAAGATAAAATTTAGTTTCATTTTTGTTTGGAGAATTTTATTTTTAATTCCATATTGAGTTTACAGAGTTCTAGAGACAGGGAATGGTTTTAAATAAGGAAAAGGTTGAGAACAAAAGTGTACCCTCCTTGTTGAAAGGTCCCTGGTGATTCTCACATTAGTATTTAAGAGGAAGGTACCCCCAGGCACACTTGAACGACACTAGTTATAAGAAAAATCCCTGTGTGCACTCAATAGAGTGTTCTTGCTGGAGCAAAACTCCAGTATTCTGCCAGATTTTGTTTTTATGACTGGATGCCTTTAATACGAGTAATATGCACATGGTCCTAGGGTATTACTTTTTAAGCTAGGAATTATTAATCCTAACTGAATCATTTACAGGAACTTTTCTCCCCTTGTGATCTATTTTTGCAATTTTTATCAAATAATGCACAAAGTTTATAAAGTCAAATAGAACTGAAAAGATTATAACAGAAATAACTATCACTGCCTCACTTACCTCATTACTTATATTTTAAGAGATAAAATAATTTTTAATACTTTTAGTATGTCTTTATTTACTGCCATATTTCTATATAAAAGTCTTATACTACTTCTCTTGATTTAACAGTATTTCCTCTTCGATAGGTGTGGTAATTATACACTACTTTCTGTCCTCCCTTCTCACAGTATTAATATATTACATTTTATTATATTTGTAATTCCCCTCAAGTTGATTTAGGTGCCTTTCCTTTGTGCACTCACAGGAAAAAGAAACCCCAAATCTTTACTTTGCTCTGTGGTAGCCGAGTATTGTAATTGGCTACTTAATTTACCCATATTACTTCACTTCAAACATAAGTCCACTGAAGGCAAATACTGTTTGTTCCCAGTTCATTGTCATATACACTTCAATGCCTGGCACAGAGTAGGCGTGTAATAGTAGACAGTATTGGTTGTTACTGAATTGAAGTTCCTTAAGCTAGCATATAAGATTTTTAGTAACCTGATTTCTGCCTGTCTTTCCAACCTCATTACCAACCCTACCCTTTTTGCAGCTTCTGTTCTAGCTATACCATAGTGCCATTGCACACTTTGCAGGCTGTCTGACTTTGCTGATGTTGTGTTTTCTGTCTAGACACTCTTCATTATCTACCTGGAAGGCTCACCATATGCAGACCTACCTTAGATATTATACCCTCATTGAAATCTTTCTAGATCCCATGAGCAAAATGGCTGTCTCATTTTTGCTCCTAGTGTTATTATTTAGTACAGTGTAATAGGAGCTTGGGGTCTGGAATCAGGTCTGGAGTCAGGCCTGGAATCAGTCCTGGTTCCATCACTTACTAGCAGTGTGACTTCAGACAGGTTAGTTAATTTCTTCATACTTCAGTTTTCCCAAGTATAAGATGGAAATAATAATTAGGTTATTAGGCTTTTAAAACACACATACATGTGCACATGTAACACAGTACTTGATACTTCAGTAAGTACCCAATAAATGTTAACTTTTTATTATTAGCTCTAATACTTTAACTTGTAGGTGGTTACTGCTATGCTTGTCTCCCTAGCTAAACTGAGCCACTCTGGGTCAGGAACAGTCTTATTTAATAATCATAGCTCTGTGTTCTAGCACAGTGCCCGGCCCAAGAATATATGGATTGTTGCTGAAGTATATAAAATGAGTGGTTGTCAATTTACTCTTTCTGATTATTATTGCTTTGCAGTGATTTTCTTTTCACCACACAAAAATGTGTATTTCCAGTGCTTTGCAATGCTTGGCATGTACTAGATCCTTAATGCATTTTTGTATTAACGAACACATGAAAAAACTTAGGAAATGTGGGACTACTTATTGTACTGTTTATAGTATGTCTATTTACCTATTGATCTTTTTTTTTTTTCTTATGCAACTGTTTCTCTTATTAGTATGCTGTAGTGAAATAGTTTGCAAATGTTTTCATTGGCTCTAATGATCAAGAGGAATAAAAAGAAACAAGATTTTATTTTGCTACAAATAATGTGGTGGTGATTTTTCTTTACAGAAACGAAATCCTGAAGTTCGACATGTAGATTTGGAGATACTGTGAATTTGATGGAATGAATCACCTGGGTGGGGACCTTGGAAACAAGTTTGTCCGTCTACTCTACAAAGTTTCCTCCTCTCCTACACTGAAGGACTCAGTGCCATGCAGAAGCCTTTTTTTTTTTTTAAGATGAAGGAAATATTTTATGTAAAGAGCAATTCAGCAGGACACAGAACTAAAAGTACTTCTTACATCTAAGAGAGACACTACAAGTTGAATCAATTTGCAAATCATGTTTTTATGCTTCCATAGGGAACATTTTGGTTATTTAAATTGTTCATAATGTCCCATATTTCACCTGTTCAGTGTATACTGTACTTTGCAATCATCTTTCTTTTTTTCACATTGGTAAAAATAAGTGACATCCATAGGATCATGATTTTTAATTTGTTGCCACTGAAGATTTCACTCCATCAGAATCTGCCAATCTTGAACGTTCTGGCTAAATCTTGGTATGTAGTTTTTAAACAGTCACTCCGTTTCAAAGTCTGTATTTCCTTATAGAATGTGGAAATTATTTCTCCATACTTTGTGATTTTGACCTGAGTGCTAAGAGAATCACTCTCCTTACCTAGTTATCTACAAATGTTCATTCCAGAAATGTTTAGTTACTGAATTGAATGACGACATCTCAGTATACACTTTTAGGTCATAGTAGTTGCCACTTTGTAAAATTTCTTTTTTCTTCTTTGCTCTTTTCCCCTTATTTGGTTTAATTTTTAATGTTAGGAGGTACAGTCCTAGATGTTCCCATGGGCCAGTGTGATGACTTTTTTTTAAATGAGGTTCAGTACCATAATGTTTATCTACTGGGAGATAATGCATTTATAAACATTTTAAAATTCTGTAAAATGGGTTAGAAATATTTATAATTTTACAGGCAGGACAGCATTTGACTTTTAATTTATTTAAAAGGTGGCACTACTTATGTAAATCTGAGCTGTGGGATATTTCTTGCTTTAAGAGAGACAGAATCTCTCACTGAAACTCATGGTCATGATTTTGTATAATATAGTTCATAGTGTGTCTGTGAGTTTCTTCCAGTTACAAATGGGCATTTAGCATAGAATATTGACTATAACATGTAAGTAAATAGCTTTCTACTGACCCTAAGTTATCAAGGTGAAAAAAACATGCAATTCAGTAATTGAAAATGTGGTGAAAAGCTACAGCTGTCATCATCAAAACAACTCATAACGTACTTTAAAATGTTCAGGTAGCAGTGAGCATTGTTTATATGAGAATGGCGGCTGGGTGATCTCTTTGCTGAATAAAAGAGTTGTTAACATGTGGACACAACTGCCTGTGTGAGATCTGTGTCTTAAAACGTACTGAAATGGAAATTTATGAATTATTACAAATTGTAATGCTGGAAACAAAAAATAAATCCTTGGTTAAAGGGTTTGTAATGGTGATTTTTGATCTAGAAATCTCATTTACTGGAAAAATTACAAGCATTTACATTGGTTTTTTTGTGTTTTTTTTATTTTACTGTTTAGAGTATTTTGCATACTGTATATTTTAAGTGAAATAACATTCCAGTTTTATTTTTAAGATAGAAAATTGTGTTCTACATATATATATATATATAAATAATTTGATACTCTATTCTTAAAGTTTCAAATTCCTTACCCCTTCTTTACAAAAAAAAAAAAAAAAAACAAAACCTTGGTTTTTTTACCCGTTACGATTCACTCTATACTTTTTTCTTCTTCCTTCCCCTTTACCACTTGCCATTTGTTACTTCATGTCATTGCCATATGGGAAAGTACCAAATTATATCCAGTTTCCTCTTAGTGATATTACTCTGAAAAATTTCACAAAGCCAGACAAGAATAATTAACTTATTTTTTTCCCCAAGATGACCCTCAAAGTTAATGTGCAACAGGTATTCCAAATGGTAATTTTTTTTTAGAATTCCCTAAAAAAAGCCAGTTTCTGATATTTCTTTTTAAATCTGATTTTGGTTGAGGTCATACCATTCTTAAATAATTGAAGGTTTATATTGCCATTTTTTCTATTTCTGTTTTGCACTGATAAACTTACATAAAGTTTGTTTATGTAAAATAAGAAATAAAGGAGTACAACATATCAAGGAATTTGAGTATTTATGTGGAATCAGGAAATTTTTCTAGAGTCATTGAATTTTAAAATCAGAGAATTTGAGCTGGATATGGTGGCTTATGCCTGTAATCCCGGCACTTTAGGAGGCTGAGGCAGGAGGATTGCTTGAGCTCGGGAGTTCAAAACCAGCCTGGACAACACAGCGAGACCTCATCTCTACTAAAAAAAGTTAGCCGGGTGTGGTGGTGTTCACCTGTGCTAGTCCATTCTCACACTGCTATAAAGAAATACCTGAGACTGAGTAATCAAGAAAAGAGCTTTAATTGGCTCACGGTTCTGCAGACTGAACAGGAAACAGCAGCTTCTACTTCTGGGGAGGCCTCAGGAAACTTCATTCATGGTAGAAGACGAAGGGGAAGCAGTCATAGCCAGAGGAAAAGCAAGAGGCCCAGGGTAGGTGCCGCTCTTGTGAACAACCAGATCTCATGAGAACTCGCTATACAGTACCCAGAGGGGAGGGTGCTGAAGTATTCATGAGAACTCCGCCCCCATGATCCAGTCACCTCCCACCAGGCCCTACCTCCAACACTGGGGATTACAATTTGGCATGAGATTTGGTGGGGACACAGATCCAAAGCATATCAGCACCTGTAGTCCCAGCTACTTAGGAGGCTGAGGTGGGAGGATCACTTGAGCCCCAGAGGTCGAGGCTGCAATGAACTATGATCGTGCCACTCCAGCCTGGATAACAGGGTGAGATCCTGTCTCAAAAAATCAGAGAATTTGGATCTCTTTCTCCAAAAATAATGTTATATTTAGTTTCTCAGGTTTCTTGTTATTTTACCAAATTAATGTTTCTTTGTATCTATTTTGGCATATAGCATTTGAATATTAAAGCATATAAATCATTTTTAAGAAAAATATTCTCTGCAGGATATAATTACAAAAATAATTCTGGACAGAGAGGAGGGGCAGTCAAGGATCTATGATGGATTCCTATTTGCCCAAAATTAAAATCTAGGATTTATCAAACGTGAGGTATACAGTGGTCCCTGACTTAACAATGGTTGCATTTAAGAATTTTTGAGTTTATGATGGGTTTATTGGCACATAACCTCATTAAGTCAAAGAGCATCTGTACCTACTTTTAGCTTTGGTTCAGAATGGATCTCTAATTAACTGTAAGTAGCAGGCCCCAAACTCTATATAAGATGGCACAGTTTTCATCATAGCAGTGGGAGGATGAGGGGTGGAGAATTTTTTTTTTTTTTTTTTTTTTGAAACGGAGTTTCATTCTGGTTGACCAGGCTGGAGTGCAATGGCACAATCTTGGCTCACCGCAACCTCTGCCTCCCGATTCAAGTGATTCTCCTGCCTCAGCCTCCTGAGTAGCTGGGATTACAGGCATGCACCACCACGCCCGGCTAATTTTGTATTTTTAGTTTAGACAGGTTTCTCCATGTTGGTCAGGCTGGTCTCGAACTCCCGACCTCAGGTGATCCGCCCTCCTCGGCTTCCCAAAGTGCTGGGATTACAGGTGTGAGCCTCTGCTCCCGGTGATCTGTTTTTAAGTGGACTATCCTGGGGGCCTATAGTACCCAACTCCAAAGAGGTAGGTTCCTGAACATATACTAAAGAACCCATGAGATAAGATCAGATGGAAAAATTTTCAAAATTTTTCAAAAGCAAAGTTAAT
This sequence comes from Theropithecus gelada, assembly GCF_003255815.1. Lineage (NCBI taxonomy): Eukaryota > Metazoa > Chordata > Mammalia > Primates > Cercopithecidae > Theropithecus > Theropithecus gelada. The sequence goes on from NC_037672.1 coordinate 41,068,618, forward strand.
CCCTGCATACATCCCCCTACACACACATACATACTGCAAAGTGAATAACAAAATATCATTTAAGGCTTGAGTTTTTGGTATATGGCTTTCAGTGTTACCTTATCTCATAATTTAGATAATGATTTTTGCTAAAATACCATCTAAAGAGTTTCTAAGTTTTAAATCTGATGACTTTTTGAGGAAGAATGCTGGGAACTACAGAAAACTGCACAGGCATTTAGAATTTGTATTATCTTCTTAGATTGCATTTGTCAAGCTTTGGCAGCATTTCTTTTAAACGTGATGACCCCCAATTTGCCAAACTGTCAGAAGTCAGTGAAGCAAAGAATCGAAGGTAAAATGTTGATTCAAAGATTGTCTCCCCTAAATCCTTCATTCCTGTCTCTGAAATGGAACTTTGGAAGGCATTTATATAGAAGATTAGTCTGATAGCCTTTATATTTGCATGTTAAGTTTACTTGCATCCTTAGACTTGGCTTTATGCAAAAAGAAAATTTCATTTGTTATATTGTATTTCATCTGATTTCCCTGGCACATTAACATGGTCCTGGCCCCTCAGGATACTTTTTCCCTTAATAAATGTCATATGTAAATAAAGGCAACTCATTTATTAGTTTGGGATTTTTTTTCCCTTGAGAAATAAATGTTGAACATAAATTCTTCTTTACCTCATGTGCTAAGAACTAAACTGTATAATCTGATATACTTTACCCTAAAAATTATGCCTATGTTTTTGAACAGAATTTGTTACTCATTCAGTGTGCCTGTTAGTTTTTAAGATTCTTTTTGGTCATACAAAACCTAACTATAATAACTCTTAATCATTTTATAATCGATTTCAGTTTAAAGAGAATTATTAACTTTTTGGTTTTATAAAACCAAACTATAATAACTTAATCATTTTATAATCAGTTTCAGTTTAAAAAGAACTTATTAATATACTGTTTATTAACATATTAACTATTAATATGTGTTTGGTAAAACAAAATCTGGAAAGTTATATTCCTTAGTGATATATATTATCAGTACATTTTGACATAACTAGATTTTAATTAGGCTGTTTTGTTTCAGATGTGTCTACAAGAGTATATTTAGAGAAAAAAATGCAAAATATGGGAACATCAAAACCCTCAACCTAAGGCCAGCCTGCACTGTGATCTAAACTGAACTCTATACTAATCCTGTAGGAATTCCAACTGTATTTTCTTTTTCATGAGAAACTAAACCAAAGTAATTTGGTATTTTGAGAGGGTATAATTCCCTCCCAAAATTCAAAACCTATTGAAAGTAGAACCACTACAGTTTATGATTTGCACAGGAAAAGAATTGTATATGTCATTAAGGCCCAAAATAAAACCCTTTGAAAAGGGTTTTAAATAGACTGAAATATATACTTGTTAGTATTATAATAGCCATTAACAATATTTTGAGGTCTGTTTGCCAGGTACTGTTTTACATGTACACTTTTTTTTTTTTTTTTTTGAGACAGAGTCTTGCTCTGTGACCCAGGCTGGAGTGCAGTGGCACAATCTCGGCTCACTGCAAGCTCCACCTCCTGGGTTCACGCCATTCTCCTGCCTCAGCCTCCGGAGTACCTAGGACTACAGGCGCCCACCACCACATCCGGCTAATTTTTTTTGTATTTTTAGTAGAGACGGGGTTTCACCGTGTTAGCCAGGATGGTCTCGATCTCCTGACCTCATGATCTGCCTGCCTCGGCCTCCCAAGTGCTGGGATTACAGGCATGAGCCACCGCGCCCGGCCTACATATACACATTTAATCCTCACAAAGAGCCAGTGAAATGTGGTCTGTAATTCACATTTTTGCAGATGAGGAAACAGATACAGTAGTTAATATTAGTGTTTGAGGCTACTCATCCAATAAAAGGCAGAGTCAGAATTTGAACTCTCAAGGAAGCTTTCTGCTAAACAGAAAAGCCGAAAAGAAGTAACACTGTATAAAAAGTAGAAAGGAAATATTCATTATATTATTATACAGTCACCTAATTTATATTCAGTAGTCAGAATAGTTAGCTAAATCTAACCTAGACCTCTTGGGACAGGAGGATGACCGGTGGGGTAGGGCATGGATCATTGAGTTGTTTTTTTTGTTTTTTTGGGTGGGAGGATTTGGGGGGTTTTTGTTGTTGTGTTTTTCTTTTGAGATGGAGTCTCACTCTATTGCCAGGCTGGAGTGCAGTGGCACGATCTCGGCTTACTGCAACCTCCGCCTCCCGGGTTCAAGCGATTCTCCTACGTCACCCTCCCGAGTAGCTGAGACTACAGGCAGGCACCACCACAGCTAATTTTTGTATTTTTAATAGAAACGGGGTTTCACCATGTTGGCCAGGATGATGTTGATCTCTTGACCTCGTGATCCTCCCGTTGGCCTCCCAAAGTGTTGGGATTACAGGCGTGAGCCACTGTGCACGGTCCTCATTAAGGTTTTTATGGACGCTGAGGTCTTGTCTGTTATTTTAGGCTATTTTGTTTTGTTTTGTTTTGTTTTTTAGACATAGTAGTCTCGCTCTGTCTTCTAGGATGGATTGCCATGGTGCGATCTTGGCTTACTGCAACCTTCGCCTCCCGGGTTCAAGCGACTCTCCTCTCTCAGCCTCCCGAGTAGCTGAGACTACAGGCACCTGCCATCTTGACCGGGTAATTTTTGTATTTTTAGTAGAGACGGGGTTTCACCTTATTGGCCAGGCTGGTCATTAACTCCTGACCTTGTGATCTGCCCGCCTCGGCCTCCCAAAGTGCTGGGATTACAGGCGTGAGCCACCGCGCCGGCCTATTTTTTACATGATATTTATTACTACCATAGATAAACATATCCAGAAGATAATATTTTGTTCAAATGTCAGTCATTGATTTGAACCATGTAGGAAAGAAATTCAGGGAGAGGTGTGAAAATTAGAATTAATCAGAAGTTTCAAAAATATAGTTATCCCAGCCGGGCGCAGTAACTCATGCTTGTAATCCCAGCACTTTGGAAGGCCGAGGTGGGCGGATCACGAGGTCAGGAGTTCAAGATCAGCCTGGCCAACATGCTGAAACCCTGTCTCTATTAAAAGTACAAAAATTAGCCGGGCGAGGTGGTGTGCAACTGTAGTCCCAGCTACTCAGGAGACTGAGGCAGGAGAATTGCTTGAACCCCGGAGGCGGAGGTTGCAGTGAGCCGAGATCATGCCACTGCACTCCGGCCTGGGTGACACAGCAAGACTCCGTCTCAAAAAAAAAAAAATTTATATATATAGTCATCCCTTGGTATCTGTAGGAATACCCTGTGGGGATATCCCTGGGATATCAAAATTCAAGGATATTGAAGTTTCCTATATAAAATGGCATATTTGCATATAACCTACACACATCCTCAAGGGTACTTTAATCTCTATTATAATACCTAACACAATATAAATGTTATATAAGTAGTTGTCATACTGTATTGTTTAGGAAACAATGACAAGGAAAAAAGCCTGTTCACGTTTAGTACAGACACAATTTTTTATTCATTGAGTATTTTCAATATGATGTTGGTTGAATCAGAGATGCGAACCCATGGATACAAAAAGCTGACTATATTTTATAATTGTACTTGAATAGATAAAACATTCACATGATTCTAAATTCAGAATGTTCAAACAGATTTATAGGAAACATTCTCTCAACCTTGCTCCCAGCTATCCATTTTCTTTTCCCAGAGGCAACTAATGTTATAAGCTTGTGATATATCCTTATAGATATTTAATGTATATATTCATATATACATACATTTATTATATATATTTCCCCTATTCCACAAAGATGATAAAATAGTATATATATTAATGAACCTTCTGCTAACTTAAGTACACAGCCTATTTCCAGAGTTGTGTTTACTGAAAATTACTACATCAACAGGAAGTAACACATAATATGCTTTACCATATAGTAGCCACTAGTGACATGGGGATATTTAAATTTAAATTAATTACATAAAATAAATTCAGTTCCTCAGTTGCATTAGCCACATTTTCATGTGTTCAGTAGCCACATGTGGCCAGTGACTGTGTTGTACACTGCAGATATAGAACATTTTCATTATCACAGAAAGTTGTTGTGGACAGTCCTGATGTGGTGGATTAAAGTAATCCTAATCTCTCTTTAATATTTGAGAGTGTCTGTACAGTGCACAACATTAGAGTGCCTGGTTTTTGTTGTTGGAGGCAGGAGGATAAAATTCTGGCTTATCTCTTAGAAATGTATCAATACAAATAGCTCTTGGGCTATAACTTAAGGCTACCAACTGGTAAGCATTGCTTTCAGCTAATACATTTCTCATGTTCAAAATGAAGAATTTGAATTTGACTTCCTCTCATTCAAATGCATACTATACATTCTGAACATTAGGGAACAATGGAACCCTACAAAAATGTTCTTGAGCCATCAAAAATTATTACCCAAGTTGATAAATTATGATTCTGAATGTTCATGTTAGTTTATCTTGTGGCCAAGCAAAGGGCTAAATAAGTATGATACCGTTCATCACGTAAAGGTCTCAGAGATCAAAATATGGGATTGGTGGGCCCAGGTGGTGAGAAAGGAAGGAGGTGCAGGTTTACCACACTTTTTTTTTTTTAATTATACTTTAAGTTCTAGGGTACATGTGCATAATGTGCAGGTTTGTTACATATGTATACTTGTGCCATGTTGGTGTGCTGCACCCATCATCTCGTCAGCATCCATCAACTCGTCCTTTACATCAGGTATAACTCCCAATGCAATCCCTCCCCGCCTCCCCCCTTCCCCATAATAGGCCCCGGTTTGTGATGTTCCCCTTCCTGAGTCCAAGTGATCTCATTGTTCAGTTCCCACCTATGAGTGAGAACATGCGGTGTTTGGTTTTCTGTTCTTGCGATAGTTTGCTGAGAATGATGGTTTCCAGCTGTATCCATGTCCCTGCAAAGGACACAAACTCATCCTTTTATATGGCTGCATAGTATTCCATGGTGTATATGTGCCACATTTTCTTAATCCAATCTGTCACTGATGGACATTTGGGTTGATTCCAAGTCTTTGCTATTGTGAATAGTGCCACAATGAACATACGTGTGCATGTGTCTTTATAGCAGCATGACTTATAATCCTTTGGGTATATACCCAGTAATGGGATGGCTGGGTCATATGGTACTTCTAGTTCTAGATCCTTGAGGAATCGCCATACTGTTTTCCATAATGGTTGAACTAGTTTACAATCCCACCAACAGTGTAAAAGTGTTGCTATTTCTCCACATCCTCTCCAGCACCTGTTGTTTCCTGACTTTTTAATGATTGCCATTCTAACTGGTGTGAGATGGTATCTCATTGTGGTTTTGATTTGCATTTCTCTGATGGCCAGTGATGATGAGCATTTTTTCATGTGTCTTTTGGCTGTATGCATGTCTTCTTTTGAGAAGTGTCTGTTCATATCCCTTCCCACTTTTTGATGGGGTTGTTTGTTTTTTTCTTGTAAATTTGTTTGAGTTCTTTGTAGGTTCTGGATATTAGCCCTTTGTCAGATGAGTAGATTGCAAAAATTTTCTCCCATTCTGTAGGTTGCCTGTTCACTCTGATGGTAGTTTCTTTTTGCTGTGCAGAAGCTGTTTAGTTTAATTAGATCCCATTTGTCAATTTTGGCTTTTGTTGCCATTGCTTTTGGTGTTTCAGACATGAAGTCCTTGCCCATGCCTATGTCCTGAATGGTATTACCTAGGTTTTCTTCTAGGGTTTTTATGGTATTAGGTCTAACATTTAAGTCTCTAATCCATCTTGAATTAATCCATCTTGAATTAATTTTCATATAAGGAGTAAGGAAAGGATCCAGTTTCAGCTTTCTACTTATGGCTAGCCAATTTTCCCAGCACCATTTATTAAATAAGGAATCCTTTCCCCATTTCTTGTTTTTCTCAGGTTTGTCAAAGATCAGATGGCTGTAGATGTGTGGTATTATTTCTGAGGACTCTGTTCTGTTCCATTGGTCTATATCTCTGTTTTGGTACCAGTACCACACTTTATACAAGAAATAAGTTCCTGTGCCAGACGCGGCGGTTCACACCTGTAATCCCATCACTTTGGGAGGCCAAGGCGGGCGGATCACGAGATGGAGACTGTACTGGCTAAAACAGTGAAACCTCATCTCTGGTAAAAACACAAAAAATTAGCCGGGTGTGGTGGCACGTGCCTGCAGTCCCAGCTACTCAGCAGGCTGAGGCAGGAGAATCGCTTGAACCCAGGAGGCAGAGGTTGCAGTGAGCCAAGATTGTGTCACTGCACTCCAGCCTGGCTGACAGAGCGAGACTCCATCTCAAAAACAAAAAACAAAAAAAAAGAAAAATAAGTTTCTGGACATTGTGTAAATTAAATATTTCTAAATCTATTTTTAGATGCACTAGAAGAGTTCACAATTTAAAGAAATCCTCCCGTAATGTATGATTATTTCTATTTTGTTAAATCTATTTAAAAGAGATTTTATAAGATGAATTCTAGATTACTCCTGGAACTATGGCAGATCACATTGAGGTTAAAAGAGCATTAAGAGATTGGGTGATAGATGGTCTAATAATCATCGCTGCTCGAAGTTCCAAGGAATTACTCAAATTGATTGAATTTCCTTATGACATTTTCTATATGGATTGACAGCCCATGTCAATTATTGAACACTTACTATATGCAAGCTATGACATACTAGATGCCCATGAGGCCCTTAGAAGATGGAAGATGATGGCAGTGTTGTCAACCAGATAATCATTCCTGATGGTCACTGTGGGGGATGACCCATCCTGATAATCCCCTCATCCAATAACCAGGACAGAATTACTCATGGCTGTGGCCTCTTGTCCTTCTTGAGGTCAATAAGGCCTGCCTTGATCAGAACCAAGCAATTCTTCATCCATCATGGCCCAGTGATTTCAAGTATAGAAGATGCTGGGACCCTAATTTGAGTCCACTTAATGGAAGGTATCCTGGGAAATGGCCATAATTAATTTGTGTTTGCTTTTCCGGGTTTCCTTAAGCTTCCTAACTAAGTTTCATAATGTATAAGATATTTACAGAATTCCTAAATTTTTGTAAACATGCTGTTATTTCTCCCAGCTTAGAAAAACAGACTAAAACACCACGACCACGCTGCCACACACACAATGCGTAAAAACAAAAAAATCCTTCACTTATTTTCTCATTTATTTACTTCCCTTTACAGCAAACTCAAAGGAGTTGTCTGTATTTGCTGCCTCTGTTTCCTTTTCTCTGAAACCCATTCCAGTCAGGCTTTTGTCACTCTCTCCACTAACCCTGTCCTTGACTTCCATACCACTAAATAAAATTGTCAGTCTTAGGTTCTCATTTTGACCTGTCAACAGCATTTGACACAGTGAATCTGGCTTCCAGAATTCTACTTTCTGGGTTCTCCACCTACCTCTGTGGCTACTCCTTTTCAGTCTTTTTTTTTTTTTTTTTTTTTTTTTGTTGGGGGAGAGTCTCGCTCTGTCGCCAGGCTGGCTACAGTGCAGTGGCACAATCTTGGCTCACTGCAACCTCCACCTCCCGAGTTCAAGCGATTCTTCCACCTCAGCCTCCCTGGTAGCTGGGACTACAGGTGTGCATCACCACACCCGGCTAATTTTTGTATTTTTAGTAGAGACCGGGTTTCACCATGTTGGCCAGGCTGGTCTCGAACTCCTGGCCTCAAGTGATCTATCCGCCTCGGCCTCCCAAAGTGTTCAGATTACAGGTGTGAGCCACCATGCCCAGCCTTCAGTCTCTTTTTTTAGGTTTCTCCTCTTTTCCATTACCTCCAAGCATTGGCATATCCCAGGACTATGTCTTTTTTTTGTCTATATTCATTCACTGACTGATTCAGTCCTATGGCTTTCAAAAAAGAAAAAAAAAAAACCAAAATATTATTTATTGAAACCTTGATTCTCCACTTCGAATCCCAGACTCAAATGTCCAGCTGCCTACTTGACATCTCCAGGTTTGAGATAGGCATTCCACTCTGCTGCTGATGGGGGTGTGAGGTAGGCCCAGCTATGTCGGGGGTACTATAGCTGAAGATATTAAGAGTGTGGAAAAATACGGCTGGGCGTGGTGACCCATGCCTGCAGTTCTAGCACTTTGGGAGGAGGAGGTGGGTGGATTGATTGCTTGAGGCCAGAAGTTACCAGCCTGGTCAATATAGCAACGGTTTGTCTCCAGAAAAAAAAAAAAGAGTCTGGAAAATAGTCATACCCTTTGACCTATTTATTCCACTTCTAGAAATACAGCCTAATAAAAGAGTTGCTTCAGTATGAAAAAATTAGGAAACATTTAGGGGAATAGTTAAATAAATTATGGCAATTATAGCATATTTGTAAGGTAGGATAGAATACAGTCTTTGGAGGCATTTTTTGCAGGATATTTTATATGGCAAAATGCTTATGATAGAGAAAAATGTAAAAATACACATCTTGGGCTGGGCGTGGTGGCTCACACCTGTCATCCCAGAACTTTGGGAGGCCAAGGCAGGAGGATTGCTTGAGCCCGTGGTTCAAGACCAGCCTGGCCAACATGGTGAAACCTGGCCTCTAAGACAAAAACATACAAAAATCAGCTGGGCATGGTGGCACGCACCTGTAGTCCCAGCTATCTGGCAGGCTGCGGTGGGAGGATTGCTTGAGGTGGGAGGAGGTGGAGGTTGCAGTGAGCCAAGATGACGCCACTGTACTCCATCCTGGGCAACAGAGCAAGATTGTCTAAAGGAAAAAAAAACAAAAAAGAAAAGAATATACATCTTGCAGTTCAAGTTGTTACTGCTAAGGTTTGAGATTGGAGCGGGACATAAAAGACATTTTTATGAACAGGTATTAGTTTTTTAAATTTTAAAAAGTGCTTAAGATTCATTTTCTAGTGAAAAAACAGGATACATAACTATATTCAGAATAATTTCAATGTGTACGTAGAAAAAGGATCAAAAGCAAATACACTAAATATTAACAATTTCATATGTGGATAATTTTTATCTTCTCTCTTTTTCTGTCATTTATAGATTTTCTACAATGAGTTTGTCTTTTATAATAAAAAGTTAATTTAAAAGGACAAGCAATTCAGGCTGGCACAGTGGCTCACACCTGTAATCCCAGCACTTTGGGAGGCTGAGGTGGGTGGATCACCTGTGGTGAGGAGTTCAAGACCAGCCTGGCCAACATGGTGAAACCCCGTCTCTACTAAAAATATAAAAATTAGCCAGCCTTGGTGTTGGACACCTGTAATCCCAACTACTCAGGAGGCGGAGGCAGGCGAATCGCTTGAACCCAGAAGGTGGAGATTGCAGTAAGCTGAGATCACACCACTGCACTCCAGCCTGGGTGACAAAGTGAGACTCTATGTCAAAAAAAAAAAAAAAAAAAAAAAAAAAAAAAGAAGAAGAAGAAGAAGAAAAAAGGACAAGCAATTCTTCAATCTTGGGATAATTGAAGATATTAAAGTGTCATAAAACTAAGATGTGAGAATTTTTGAATTAGAATTTTAATTTTAATACCTACTTTCAAGAGGAGGTAACAACCAAAAGTTTTAAAGGGAAAAGACCGAAGATGAGCATGTTTCTTTGAATTATAAAACTTGGGTTTAATACCACTAGACTCTAAATTTCCAACCCTAGTAATATGGCATATGCTGTTGGAACTCAATGTGGTCGTTTGCTCAACTTTTTGTTGATATAATCTGAAATGATCTTAAATCTCACTGTGGAACATCATAAAAACAGCATATTTGTCAGAGAAGAGTAGGACAATTGTCCTATTAAGTTGGAAAACTGAAAAATAAAATTTAAAAATAGACTTCCATTATTGCATTCATATGACAAATCCTTTTTGAGTGTCTGTGTCACTGGGCACTGTGCTACCTCGTAACTACCTAGTTGGGGTAGGAAATCCTCCTTGGGGAAGTACCCTTTGTAAGGCCAGGCACAGAGAAAAAGAAGGGTGAAGAGTGTGCTAGGTAATAGGTAGAGGACATGTACAAATAGATGGCTACTGACTTTCAGTTGATAACTGTGTCTAATTAGGTGAATACCATCTTATTCTAGCAAGAGTATCAGAGTGCGTTCATTCCTGAGGACCCTTTCCCTGGTGTTGGAACAAATTGTCTCTAGCCTTCAATATGAAATAAATTCCCTTTTGCCACATTTCTGCCAAATCTGAAGAATCACAATGGATGAGTCTCATGCCTATTTCAAAAATGGTATGGAGTCTCTGGGGGTTCAGTATATTTAACTTGTTTCCTCATAAGTGTGACTTTAAGATATCGTTTCATGCTGGAGTTGTAAATTGTGATTTATCCATTCTCTGTAGAAATATTAAATAAATTGAAAAAACTACAAAACCCATTTTTATTGTAATTTTTCTTACTGAATTTTAGATACAGCTTTAAGATTATTTGGTAAAAGATGAAAGGAAAGGTGGGTGTTAAACTCAGATTGAAGCAATTTAAGATTTTATAGGCAGTTATATTTGATATATAACTTCTCAGTTTATTATAAAGTGGGAAAAGGTTGGATCTCTAAAAGGAAAAAATATATGTCGCAGCTGTTTCTGTCTTATTTGTTCCATAGGACTCTCTTACAGCCCCAGCCCTGCAAGATTCCTCCAGGGGTCTCCAGCTACCTCCATTCCTCTGAGGACTTTGTGTGTCCAGAAGACAGGCCCGGTGTTGCAACAGGACCTCCTATCGAGGCTTGGCAATGTTTTCAGATTAGAATTCAATTTTCTTTACTTAATTTCTTGATACCTATCTCCAATCCAAATAAACTTAGCTACAATATTTTTGAAGATTTACATTCCTAAACACTTAATTCTTGAATTAATTTTTCCTTAATAATGATAAGCTTCACTATTTAAAAAAATTGTTTTAATCAACTCATAATTGTACACATTTATGGGGTACTATCTGATGTTTCAATATATGTATACATTGTGTAATGATCAAATCAGGGTAATTACCTTACCATCACCTCAAACATTTATTGTTTCTTGGTGGTGAGAACATTCAAAATCCTCTTCTAGTGATTTTGAAATACACATTGCTAACTATAGTTACCCTACTTGCAGTAGGACCCAGAACTTATTCCTCCTATCTAACTGTAACTTTGCACCTGTTGGCCAATTTCTCCCTATCTCTTCCCCTCCCTTACCTCCCACCCTTCTCCCCCAGCCTCTGATAACCATGGTTCTACTCTCTAGTGCTATGTAATCAACTTTTTTAGATTCCACATATGAATGACATCATGTGGTACCTGTCTTTCTCTATCTAGCTTATTATGCTTAACATAATGTCCTCTAGTTTCATCCATGTTGTTGCAAATGACAGCATTTCCTGTTTTGTTATGGTGAAATAGTACTCCATTGTGCATATATACCACATTTTCTTTATCTATTCATCTGATGATGGGTACTTAAGTTGATTCCTGACCTTGGCTCTTGTGAATAGCGGTGCAATAAACATGAGCATGCAGATGTCTGTTTCACATACTGATTCCAATTCCTTTGATAAATAGCTAGTGTTGGGATTGCTGGGTCATGTGGTAGTTGTAGTTCTATTTTTTTGATAAACCTCCAAACTGTTTTCCATAATTAGTATAATAATTTACATTTCCACCAACAGTGTGTAAGGGTTCTTTTTTCTCCACATCCTCACGAACACTTGTTATTTTTTGTCTTTTTGGTAATAGCCATTCTTACTGGAGTTAGGTGATACTGTGATTTTGACTTGCAGTTCCCTGATGACTAGTGATGTTGAGTATTTTTTCATATACTTATTGGCTATTTGTATGTCTTGTTTCAAGAAATGTCTATTCAGGTTTTTTGCCCATTTTTAATTGGATTTTTGGGTTTTTTTTGTTTGGTTTGGTTTTTTTGCTATTGAACTCAATAGTTTGAGTTCCTTATATATTCTAGATATTAACCTCTTGTCACAAATGTTTACAAAAGTTTTCTCCCATTCTGTAGGTTGTGTCTTCACTCTGTTGATTGTTTCCTTTGCTGTGCAGAAGCTTTTTAGTTTGCTTTTGTTGTCTGTACTTCTGAGGTCAGAAAAACTCCTTGCCCAGACCAATGTCATGAAACATTTCCACTGTTTTCTTCTATTAGTTCCATAGTTTCAGGTCTTACAGTTAAGTCTTTAATCCATTTCAAGTTAGTTTTTATACAGTAATCCCCTCTTTTCCATACAGGATACATTCCAAGACTCCCAGTGGATGCTTAAACCATGGATATTACTAAATCCTATTTATACTATGCTTTTTCCCATATGTACATGCCTATAACAACATTACATTTATAAATGAGGCACAGTAAGAGATTAACAACCATAATAAAATCAACCAACTATGAAAATATACTGTAATAAAAGTCATGTGAATGCGGATTCTTTCAAAATATCTTACTGTGCTGTATTCACCCTTCTTGAGTGCGATGATAAAGGGCCTACATGATGAGATGAAATGAAGTAAATGACGTAGGCATTGTGCTGTAGCTTTAGGCTACTACTGACCCTCTGAAGATAGGTCAGAAGGAAGATCATCTGCTTCACTGATCCTGGATCATTGAACGATGATGTTGACAACAAATAGGCAGGTAGCATATACAGTACAGATACATTGGACAAAGGGATGATTCATGTTCCTGACAGATGGCATGAGATTTCATCACACTACTCAGATGGGTGAGCAATTAAATCAAAACCACAATGAGATACCATCTCACCCCAGTTAGAATGGCGATCATTAAAAAGTCAGGAAACAACAGATGCTGGAGAGGATGCTTTTACACTCTTGGTGGGAGTGTAAATTAGTTCAACCATTGTGGAAGACAGTGTGGCAATTCCTCAAGGATCTAGAACCGGAAATACCATTTGACCCAGCAATCCCATTACTAAGTATATACCCAAAGGATTATAAATCATTCTACTATAAAGATGCATGCACACGTATGTTTATTGCAGCACTGTTTACAATAGCAAAGACTTGGAACCAACCCAAATGCCCATCAATGATAGACTGGATAAAGAAAATGTGGCACATATACACCATGGAATACTATGCAGCCAAAGAAAAGAATGATTTCACGTCCTTTGCGGGGACATGGATGAAGCTGGAAAGGATCATTCTCAGCAAACTAACACAGGAAGAGAAAAGCAAACACCGCATGTTCTCACTCATAAGTGGGAGTTGAACAATGAGAACACATGGACACAGGGAGGGGAACATCACACACTGGGCCTCTCAGGGGGTGGGGGACAAGGGGAGGCATAGCATTAGGATAAATACCTAATGCATGCGGGGCTTAAAACCTAGATGACAGGTTGATGGGTGCAGCAAATCACCATGGCACATGTATACCTATGTAACAAATCTGCACATTCTGCACATGTATCCTAGAACTTAAAGTATAATAAAAAAAAGAAGGGTGTGCAATTTAAAATTTATGAATTCTTATTTCTGAAATTTTCCATATAATATTTTCAGACTGTGGTTGACCGTGAGTAACTGACACCTCAGAAAGGAAAACTGGAGACCGGGCATGGTGGCTCCTGCCTGTAGTCCCAGCACTTTGGGAGGCCAAGGCCGGTGGATCACGAGGTGAGGAGTTCAAGACCAGCCTGGCCAACATAGTAAAACCCCGTCTTTACTAAAAATACAAAAATTAGCTGAGCGTGGTGGTCGCACCTGTAACTCGGGACGCTGAGCAGATAACTGCTTAAACCCGAGAGGCGGAGGTTGCAGTGAGCCGATATCACGCCACTGCACTCCAGCCTGGGCGACAGAGTGAGACTCTGTCTCAAAAACAAACAAACAAACAAAAACAAAAAAGACAGAAAGAAAGGAAAACCGGGATAAGGGGGACTATGTTACATGGTGGGAGATAGGGGTCTAGTTTCATCCTTCTGCATGTGGTTATCTGATTTTCCCAGCACCACTTATTGAAAAAACTGTCCTTTCCCCAAGGTGTGTTCTTGGTACCTTTGTTGCAAATCAGTTGACTGTAGATGTGTGGATTTATTTCTGGACTTTTTTTAATGCAAGTACCGTGCTGTTTTGGCTGCTATAGTAGCTTTATAGTATATTTTGAAGTAAGAACATGAAGTAAGAACATTATCTTAAAAACGTTCATAGAATGGTTAGGGCTTCTCCTACAAAAGGTACTGATAAGTCACAAACACAAAATAAATTTTATTACAGTGTTCCTTATTTTTAACCCAAAATAATAATAGCCAGTTTACCAATCTACCATATTCATCAGTTGTTAGTCCAACTAGTTTTGACTGCCTCCAAAAAATCAAATTTATCTTCAAAAGATAAAGATATCCATTATTCCATCAAGCCTATTTTAAAAATTGGTCCCACATACCTGAGGTAACTCCCAAGCAGTATCTTAAATGTATCCTAAAGATGATGACGTTGTTAGAAAAAGATGATAGCCTCATAAGAGATTATTTTTAAAGGAATACTCAGTTGCTCTTCCATGTTTGTTAAAAATACTACTGATGTTATTTTATGATCATACTTTGGATACAATTACAGATTTACCCAAAAAATAAAGTAGGTAAGAATGTATTCCTTTACAAGATAATTCATAGTGATCTTTCTTTAAAAAGTTGTCTCTGTTTTACAACCACAATAACTACATCTTTAGAGATGCATCTATTGTAAAAGGTGAGCTTTTCTTGAGCCAGCAAGCGGGATATCCACACATTTGAAAATAAACTTAGTTCTTAACACTCAGTGAGTTTGTCAGAAACACAGGATCTCAGACTCCACTCCATACCTATTGAATCAGAAAATCTGCGTTAACGAGATTTGCAGGTGATTTAAAAGCAGGTTAAAATTTGAGGAGCAGAGCTCTTGCTAACCTTATGAAGAGACATAATTTATAACAACAATGAAACAACTATTGAAGATGAGAAATTTTTTTTCTGATAGAATACAAGATGACCTTAACAAAGCCATATAAATATAAATTTGCTCAAGAATGTAAATGAAGATATAAACATAATAAGGACAGATGTGACGCTCTCTCATACACTGGATGGAATTAATAGCAGATTAGGCATAGCAAAAGACAAGATCAGTGAACTTGAAGCAATACACAAATATTTTGGATATTTTATCCAAAATAAAGCAAAGACAGAAAAGAAATAAACAGAGTCCATGTGATCTATGGGAAAATATCAATCAGTCTAATATATGTGTGTACTAGTTTTCTATGGCTACTGTAAAACATTACGACAAACCTGGCCCCTTAAAATAACACAAAATTATTTTATACTTCTACCTATTTCCTTGTCTTCTCCAGCTTTTAGAGACTCCAGTATTCTGTGGCTTATGACTTCCTTCCTCCATCTTCAAAAACAGCATGGGATCCTCACATTGCATCACTCAAACCTACTCTTTTTAAGACCCTTGTGATTACTTTGGGCCCTCCCAGATGATCCAAGATAATCTTCCTGTAAGATCCTTTCTGCCCTGTAATCTAACATACTCACAAATTCTGGGGATTAACATGTGTGGACATCTTGGTGAGTCATTATTCAGCCTTCCACAGCATGTAACTCGAGTGCCAGAAAAAGAGGAGGAAGGAGGAAGACAGAAATTACATTTGAAGAAATAGTGACTGAAAATTTTTCCAAATATGATGAAAAATATAAACTCACAGATCCAAGAGTTCAACAAACCCCAGCAAAAGAAATTTAGATAAAACCACACCAAGGCAGATCATAATCAAACTTGATAAACAGTGATAAAGAGAGAATCTTAAAAGTAGCCAGAGGAAAAAAGGACACATGGGTACAGAGATACTTAGACATGAAGTACTTAGATTAAAAATATAGGAAACTTCACATCAGCAACTATGCAAGCCAGAAGAAAATGGAATGAATGGCACCTTTAAAATGTTGAACGAGGTCAGGTGTGGTGGCTCACGCCTGTAATCCCAGCACTTTGGGAGGCCAAGGCAGGTGGATCACGAGGTTAGGAGCTTGAGACCAGCCTGGCCAAATATGGTGAAACCCCGTCTCTACTAAAAATACAAAAATTAGCTGGGTGTGGTGGTGTGTGTCTGTAATCCCAGCTACTTGGGAGGCTGAGGCAGAAGAATCACTTGAACCCAGGAGGCGGATGTTGCAGTGAGCCGAGATCATGCCACTGCGCTCCAGCCTGGGCAACAGAGTGAGACTCCATTTAAAAAAAAAAAAATGTTGAATGAGAAAAATTCTCAACTTAGAATTTATGCTCAGTGAAAATAACTTACAAAAATGAAGATAACATAAAGAAACTTTCAGACACACAAAGCTGGAAGAATTCATCACCAACAGACCTATACACAAGAAATGTTAAAGTACTTTAAAAAAATATACTACAAGAAATGCAAGTCCATCAGGCAGAAGGAAAATGAAGCCAGATGGAAATATGCATTTACACAAAGGAATTATAAGACCAACATGTGTGATTAAATATGAGATATTTTCTTATTTTTAAAATTACCTTAATAGATAGTTAACTGCTTAATGCAAAAATCCTGATACATTAGATTGTGTGGTATATATCAAATGTAAAATAAAATGTATGATAATAGCACTAGCAGAGAAGAAACATGTACTAGCAGTCCCAGCAGAAGAAGAAACAGTATACTGTTAGGAGGTCCTTATGACAGTAAGGTGGTATGACATTACTTGAAGGCAGACTGTGATAAGTTGAAGATATGCACTCTAATCTGTAAAGCAATCAGTAAAAAAAAAAAAAAAAAAAAAAAAAAAAAAAAAAAGAGGTATGCCTCATAAATCTATAAAAAACATAAAATGGAATCATTAAAAGTATACAATCCAAAATAAGGCAGAAAAGAGGGAAAAACGGAAACTAAGAAGAGACGAAACTAACAGAAAGCCAATAGCAATATGGTAGATTTAAACTGAACTGTATCAAGTCACATTAAATGTAAATTGTCTAAACACTTCAACTAAAAGGCAGAGATTGTCAGATTAGATTTAAAAATGCAAGACCCAATTATATGATGCCTGTGAAATTCATTGTAATTATAAAGATACACATAAGAGTAACAGGATGGAATAAATTATACCAGACCAACACCAATCAAAAGAGAGCTGGGACCAGGCACAGTGGCTCATGCCTGTAATCTCAGCACTTTGGGAAGCCAAGGTGGGCGGATAATTTGAGGTCAGGAGTTTGAGACCAACCTGGCCAACATGGTGAAACCCTGTCTCTACTAAAAATACAAGAATTAACCAGGCATGGTGGTGGGTGTCTGTAATCCCAGCTACTCCGCAGGCTGAGGCAGGAAAATCACTTGAACCCGGCACATGGAGACTGCAGTGAGCCAAGATCACCCTACTGCACTCGAGCCTAGGCGACAGAGCAAGATTTACTAATCAGAATATTTACTAATAAAGACCATCTGCTTGGCCATAAAACAAGTCTCATAAAGTCAAAATAATTTTAAGTCTTACCAAACATGTTATTTAACCACAATGGAATTTAATTAAAAACGTATAGCATGGAAATTTAGAAGATATAACTACAACAGCATGAAGGACAGGAAGGAGGAAATTGACACACATTGTTGTTAGATTCTTACACTATTCATAGATTGGTATGACTTTATTTCAAGGTACACTGCAGTAAGTTAAAGATGTATATTGTAAATCATAGAGCAACCACTAAAACACACACACGCACATACAAAGATATAGCTAATAAGTCAACAGTGAAGATAAAAAGGAATAATTGTAAATACTGAATTAATCCAAACCAAGGAAATAAATAAGGAAGAAGGAGACAAAAAGCAAATAAGATGTTAGTTTTAGTTCTTATGTTAATCTAGAAATAATTTTACGGATAAGGAAATTGAGACTGGCAGTGCTTTAAAATAACTTTCCCAAGATGACACACCCAGGAGGTACTGGGGCTGGAAGTTGAATTCAGGTTCCATATTCCATATGCCTTCCAAGTCTATGAACTTTATTTAAGGCTATGAACCTATTTAAGGTAATGTACTCTGTGTGCGTGTGTGTGGGAGTGCGCATGCGCGTGCAAGCTAAACATGTCTTTATCAACTGTGCATATGATTCACACTTAAATTTCTATGTGCAGGTGTAACTAAAATATATTGTCACTTTTCAAATTACATTGAAGCTACATGGGAATTATTTTTTAAGTGCTTTCCCATCTCTCTTCACTCTCCTTCACAGGCCAGGATATGCCTAATTCTCTACAAATGAGGGAGAAGAATGAGATGGTGTTAGAAACCAGAAAGCCTGCTGTACAGCATTGTCTTCCTGCAATTGACAGCTGCAGCAGCCTGTCAATTTCCACAAACCTCTTCAAACCTTAACTTCTTGCTTGTGCTTATATAAATCTTTGTACACACACATATATAGGCAAAGTACACTATGAAAATGTAAAAAAATATTTTGGAGCCCCATGCAAACATGCCAGGTATTGTGTCAGGCAAAAGATATAAGAAAGTAAAGAATTAATTATGTCCCCTGATATTGTACCACTTAAAATCTCATGGGGGATACACACTTGATATAAAGAATCATACAGGCCGGGCGCGGTGGCTCAAGCCTGTAATCCCAGCACTTTGGGAGGCCGAGACGGGCGGATCACGAGGTCAGGAGATCGAGACCATCCTGGCTAACACGGTGAAACCCCGTCTCTATTAAGAAATACAAAAAACTAGCCGGGCGAGGTGGCGGGTGCCTGTAGTCCCAGCTACTCGGGAGGCTGAGGCAGGAGAATGGCGTGAACCCGGGAGGCGGAGCTTGCAGTGAGCTGAGATCCGGCCACTGCACTCCAGCCTGGGCGACAGAGCGAGACTCCGTCTCAAAAAAAAAAAAAAAAAAAAAAAGAATCATACAAATATAAAATTACATTGTCATATAAGTGCTATGAATAAAACAATACCATGACATAACAGGATAACCTATTGGAACAATTTGAAGATAAATACAAATCTCCCCTGCCCCCATACACACACTTAAGAAAATTGGTATCATGATTATGTTGCTTATTTTCCTTTTAAATTTCCAGAATGTTCTTGCGGCTATTCATTGTTATCCACATATTCAATGGGAATAGCTGTTTTCTTATTTCACCAAGCATATTGAAGACTTTAAAACTATCACAGAGCCACTGAGCCAGAAGCTGACAGTAAGTAATATAGTTTAGTAATTTAAAAATCCCTAAAATTTTAGCATCCTTGGACTCAAGTTATTTACTTATTGCATTTATTTTTAAAAGCAGTTTTAGGTTCACAACAAAATTGAGAAGATGATACAGAGATTACCCAGATACCCCTTCCCCCCAACCACAGGCATAGCCTCCTCCATCATCAACATCCCCCACCAGAGTGACACATCTGTTACAACTGAAGAACCTATATTGTCATATCATTATCACCCAGATCACAGATTACATTAAGGTCCACTCTTGGTGTTGTACATTTTATAGGTTTAGCCAAATGTATAATGACATGTATCCCTCGTTATAGTTTCATACAGAGTAGTTTCAGTGCCCTAAAAACCCTCTGTGCTCTGCCTTTTCATACCTCCCTACTCCTTCACCCCTGGCAACCACTGATCCTTTTCCTATCGCCATAGTTTTGTCTTTTCCAAAATGTCAGAGTTGGAATAATACAGCCATTTCCAACTGGCCTCTTTCACATGTAATATGTATTTAAGTTTCCTCCATGTCTTTTCATGGCTTGATAGCTCATTTTAGTGATGAATAATATTCCATTTTCCGGATGTACCAGTTTATCCGTTCACCTACCGAAGGACATCTTGGTTGCTTCCAAGTTTGGGCAATTATGAATAAAGCTACTAGAAACGTTTGTGTGTAGGTTTTTGTGTGAATGTAAGTTTTCAATTCATTTGCATCAATACCAAGGAGCATGATCACTGGATCATATGGTAAGAGTATGTTTAATTTTGTAAGTAACTGCCGAACTGTCTTCCAAAATGCCTGTACCATTTTGCGTTCTCACCAGCAATAAATGAGAGTTCTTATTAATGCACATGTTCACCAGCACTTGGTGTTTGTCATTCTGAATTACGGCCATTCTAATAGGTATGTAGTGATATATAATTGTTGTTTCAACTTGCAGTTTCCTCATGACATATGATGCAGAGCATCTTTCCATGTGCCTGTTTACATCTGTATATCTTCTTTGGTGAAGTGTCCGTTGAAGTCTTTGGCCTATTTTTTAATTGAGAAGTTTGTTTTCTTATAGTTGTTTTAAGAGTTCTTTATATATTTTCGATAACAGTCTTGGAATTATTTATCAGATGTCTTTTGCAAATATTTTCTCCCAGTCTGTGGCTTTTTTCACAGTTCCTTTCACAGAGCATAAAATTTTGATTTCAATGAAATCTAGCTTATCAGTTCTTTCTTTCAGGTATCGTGTCTTCGGTGTTA
Source organism: Theropithecus gelada (assembly GCF_003255815.1). NCBI lineage: Eukaryota > Metazoa > Chordata > Mammalia > Primates > Cercopithecidae > Theropithecus > Theropithecus gelada. The sequence continues at coordinate 41,089,097 of NC_037672.1, forward strand.
TTGCCAGACTCAAGGGCATCTAAATTATCTTTTTTTGAGACAGAGTCTCGCTCTGTCACCCAGGCTGGAGTGCAGCGGTGCAATCTCAGCTCACTGCAAGCTCCGCCTCATGGGTTCACACCATTCTCCTGCCTCAGCCTCCTGAGTAGCTGGGACTACAGGCGCCCACCACCTCGCCCGGCTAATTTTTTGTATTTTTAGTAGAGATGGGGTTTCACTGTGTTAGCCAGGATGGTCTCCATCTCCTGACCTTGTGATCTACCCACCTCAGCCTCCCAACGTGCTGGGATTTCAGGCGTGAGCCACCGCGCCCAGCCAAGGTCATCTAGATTATCTTACATATTATCTTCTAGGGGTCTTACAGTTTTGTGTTTTGCATTTAGGTCTGTGATCTACTTTGAGCTAATTTTCATGAAGGATATATGGTATGTGTAGATTCATTTTTTTTGTATGTGCGTGTTCAGTTGTTCCAGCACCATTTGTTGAAGAGATTTTTATTTTTTTACATTGTATTGCCTTTGTCCCTTTGTCAAGGATCAGTTGACTATATTTACGTGGGTCTATTTCTGGGTTCTCTATTCTGTTCTATTGATTTGCCTATTCTTTCACTAATACTACACTATTTTGATTACTATAGCTTTATAATAAGTACTGAAGTCAGAGAGTGTGATCCTCCAACTTTGTTCTTCTTCAATATTGTGTTGGCTATTTTGGGTATTTTGCCTCTCCATATAAACTTTGGACTCAGTTTGTCAATATCTAGGAAATAACTTGCTGGAATTTTAATTGGAATCTTGTTGAATCTATAGATCAAGTTTGGAAGAACTGACATCTTGACAATACTGAGTCTTCCTGTCCATGAACAAGAATTTAGTTCTTTGATGTCTTTCTTCAGAGTTTTACAGTTTTTCTTATATCGATCTTGTACATATTTTGTTAGACTTATACCCAAGTATTCCATTTTGGGGGTGCTAATATAAATGGTATTGTGTTATTAATTGCAAATTCCATTTGTTAATTTCTAGTACAAGTGATTTTTTTTAACAAGCTATTTTAGTGTAGTCTCTTGAGTAGGAAGGGCTGCCACCTGCAATTATTTTGAAAGTTATTTATCCTTTCCTTTCCACACTGTTAAAAGAATAATGATTTTTAAGAATGAAGATTTACTGTGAACTTTTTGTTATAACACAGACTTTAGCCATAGAACTTCAGAAAAAAAACAAAAACAAAAACCTCTCCACTTTAGGTACTCTGTTTTAAAACGGGTATGTATACATTTTTTTTTTTTTTAACCAAGATATGCTAAAAGCAATGTAACCTACAGTCTGTAAAGGGCACACTCAGCTCCTCTTACATTCATCATGAGCTGTTCCTGGGTGAAGCTGAGCCAGGCCTGCTATCAGGTGGAGGAGGATCACTTCCCTGTCTCACCAAGACCTGGTCTTACAGGGGCTGTTTCCAATTCTTCCCAACCAGAGACTGCTGGTCTGAAGCTCGACTGCATCTGATGTAAAAGGTGACCCAGTGTTGTTCTGAAACAATCACACTACATTTCGTTTATGTCCTATATTTTCCCAGTGATGGGAACTGGGGACGTGGAACCCGGGCCCGGGGCGGACCACTTACATAGTAAATATGTAACAACAACAACAACAAAAAGAAACGAAAAGAAAAAAGAAAAGAAAGAAAAGAAAAATATATATAATAAAATAAGTGTCTGGCTTCAGATAGCTATGTAGTCACTAAGTGCTATAAGAACAAATGAAAAATTGTAAGATAAAGGGAGATGGAACTAGTTTGTTTTTATTCACTGTTGGATAAGAACCTGAGCAGAGACAAGAAACAATGATTTAAAAGGTACTTTACAAATCATTGGATTGTTATATGGTTACTGGTTTGTAAAAATAGTTTTCTTTTAGGAACGAATTTAAGTGGACAGATTTTAAATATTCTCACCAAGTCTTTTCCTGGTTAGGCACCTATTGCCTAAGCAATAGAGACATCTGCTCATTGAACAGATACCATTGCACAAGGTAAAGACACTCCAACAATTCCATTTGCTTTTCTGATAAGAACAAAGGGGAGGGAGTGGAGGGCAGGAGCATGCAGGGAATGATGTCAGTAGCTGAGCCTGCAGTGTGTGCCTGTTTGCAATATAAATGGGCAAGCCTGTCTGGGTAACAGAATGGAAAGGATTGCTTCCGGTATGGAAAATCTGTCCTCAAAAACTATTTCCTTACGAATATATTAGTATACTGTTTTTAATATTAAAGAATTCACCAGACTAAGACTTGGCATAATTTTGAGAAGGTATATGCATTAGTTTTTAGGGCATTTTGGTGGGGGGAATAAAACTGCTTTATTTCAGTAAGGATGGTAGCATAATGCTTTTTTTTCTTCCATAGGTTATTGGGGTACATGTGGTGGTTTGGTTACACAAGTTCTTTAGTGGTGATTTGTGAGATTTTGGTGCACCCATCACCCAAGCAGTATACACTGCACCCAATTTGTAGTCTTTTATCCCTCCCCCTCTTCCCAACCTTTCTCCAAGTCCCCAAAGTCCATTGTGTCATTCTTATGCCTTTGCATCCTCATATCTTAGCTCCCACTTGTAAGTGAGAACATACAATGTTTGGTTTTCCATTCCTGAGTTACTTCATTTAGAATAAGTCTCCAATCTCATCCAGGTTGCTGCAAATGCCATTAATTCATTCCTTTTTATGACTTAGTAGTATTTCATTGCGTATATATATATATATATACTATAGTTTCTTTATCCACTCCATTGATGGGCATTTATGTTGGTTCCACATTTTTGCAGTTTCAAATTGTACTGCTATAAACATGTATGTGCAAGTTTCATATAATGACTACTTTTTCTCTGGGTAGATACCCCGCAGTGGGGCTGCTAGATCAAATGGTAGTTCTACTTTAAGTTCTTTAAGGAAATCTCCACACTGTTTTCCATTGTAGTTGTACTAGTTACATTCCCACCAGCAGTGTAGAAGTGTTCCCTGTTGCACAATACTTTTCTTTTTTGTTTTTTTGAGACAGAGTTTTGCTCTTGTTGCCCAGGCTGGAGTGCAATGGCGTGATCTCGGCTCACCACAACCTCTGCCTCCCTGGTTCAAGCGATTTTCTTAACTCAGTCTCCCAAGTAGCTGGGGTTACGGGCATGCGCCACCATCCCAGCTAATTTTGTATTTTTAGTAGAGACGCGGTTTCTCCATGTTGGTCAGGCTGGTCTCGAACTCCCAGCCTCAGGTGATCCACCCAGCTCAACCTCTCAAAGGGCTGGGATTACAGGTGTGAGTCACCATGCCCGGCCGCACAATGCTTTGCTAATACTGGAATTTTCATTTGTTTGAACAGGTTCTTCCATTTGTCTTTCTGATACCCTCTTTCTAGAATAATAATTTTGGCATTTCATTTTAACAGTTTAGAACAGTGTATCCTACTACAATGCCTTTCTATGTAGTCAGTAAGTGCTATAAGAAGAAATGAAAAATTGTAAGATAAACTGTCAGGGAAAAAGTGACTCTAAGCAGAGAGGAACTCTAGATTAGGAGTTCTTCACATGAGACCATGGATAAGTATCAGGGCATTCAAGAATCTCTTGGAATTTCCTGAAACATCCGGAGTGTATGTTCTTCCGCGGAAAGGTTCCCTAGTTTTGGTCTTGACCCAAAAGGTTAGAATCATTCTTTTAACAAATTAGCCCTGAAACCTCAATAGCTTAAAACCACAGTGATTTCTCACTCCCTACATTACTTCCCCTTCCAGCTCCTGTGAGTTAACAGACATTTGTTCAGACCCTGCTCTGCTCAAAGGCTCCCAGTGAGGACCCCAAGGAGGGAAGGATCAGGTGTCCTGGACTTCATATGTCCTTACCTCTCGCAAGTTCCCAGCTTTTACTTATCCACGGGACTCTTATCTTCATTACAACGAAGGGCCAGAACCCAGGTGGGAAAAAGATAGCATGGTTGAGAAGATAGATTCCAGATAGGTAAGTGGAAACAAATAATTTGAAATTAGTGTGTGTATAACAGGAGTAGGTGGCAGGGAAAGGTGGGGGAGATGTCTTATTTCTGAAGTTAGCTTAGGAATTTGACTCCTACAATTTATGTTCCAGAAAGCATGATAATATGCTTATTTTCTACACTTCGCTGACTTCCAACAGGAAAACAGGCAGCTTATAAGAAGAAAGCACTGCTATAACAAACTTTTAACAATAAATGCAGAGACAAAAAAAGAAAAAGGCGGCCAACAGTGGTAGAGAATAAGTGTATCAGAAAAACTGAGCTAAGGGATGCAGCAGTTGACAATCAACTTGTATAACTTAACATTGGGCTTCCTAGCAGCCAAGGAAAAAAGGAAGACACCGATAAATTTGGGCAAAGGCTGTAACAACCTTATGGTTCTGGGGGACTATATTATTTTGATATTCATTCAGGCACTGCTAGTTAATAGCTGCATAAACGTGAACAGGTTACTCAAATTTTCCATGCCTTACTTTCTTAAGTAATAGTAATTACTTGCTGAACTAGAAGATCTCTGAATTCCTTCTATCCGTAACTTCTCAATTACTGATAACTTCAAAGAAATGGCATCCTTTATACTTTTCACCAGTATTATAAATTCTTCATTAAACAAATGTTTGTAGTTCCCCACAGATTCATGAGGATTTTCCTCATTACGTATCCTTAAAGAGAAATGTGAAAGGATTAGGAAAAGCCCCAATCTTTACCTGTTTTAAAGCTATCATAGACATTCTTCTCTAAAAAAAAGTCTATCCACTGGGTGCAGTGGCTCATACCTGTAATCCCAGCACTTCAGGAGGCCAAGGCAGGAAGACCACTTGAGGACAGGAGGTTGAAACTAGCCTGGGTAACATAGTGAGACCTTGTCTCTACTAAAAGCAAAAAAATTAATCAGGCATAGTAGCACACACCTATAGTCTCAGCTCTTTCGGGCTGAGGTGAGAAGACCACTTAAGCCCAGGAGTTCGAGGCTGCAGTGAGCTATGAACATATCACTGCACTCTAGCCTGGGCAACAGAGCAAGACCCTGTCTCAAAACACATACACACACAAAGTCTATCCAAATACATACCAGAAAGTGAATGGGCAATTATTTAGCACAAAATGTTAATAGAAAATGCAACTTAAGCCACAATCAAATAGAATTATTATATTTTTATATTGAATTGAAAATGCTTCTGTGTTGCTAGGAAGGAGAAAGAATCAATGTCACTGGTACAAAAAAAAAAAAGACTAGAATACATGTTTATATCCCTTTCCTCATCTCTTGGCAGGGCCTGCGTTTCTCGCCAGCATCTGGTGGAGAGTGAAAAGTCACTATTTAAACCCTTATTTTGTCTGGAAGCAAACCCTGGGTTTAAAAAAAGCCTGTATCTCCAGTTACATTTGCTGGTCCCCCTGCTTCTATTCAATCACACAGCCTACTGTTGAGCAGTCGTGCGTTGCTCGATCATGAGGACAGGTTCCGAGAAATGTGTCATTAGGTGATTCTGCAATTGTACAAATATCACAGGAAGCACTGACACAAACCTGGATGGTATCGCCTACTGCATACCCAGACTCTATGTACAGCGTATTGCTCCTAGGCTGAAAACCTGTACAGCAAGCTTCGCCCCCGTGGCCCACGGACCACATGCGGCCCAAGACGGCTTTGAATGTGGCCCAACACAAATTTGTAAACTTTCTTAGAAACACTATGAGATTTTTTCTTTTTTTCTTTTTTTTTTTTTTTAGCTCATCAGCTATCATTAGTGTATTTTATGTGTGGCCCAAGACAATTATTCTTCTTCCAATGTGGCTCAAATAAGCCAAAGGATTGGACATCCCTGTCGTACCGCATGTGACTGTCCTGAACAGTGTAGGGAACTGTAACACAGTGGTATTTATGTATCTCAACAAAGAACAAGTACAGTAAAAATTCAGTATCAGAATCTTGTGAGACCACTGTCATTTATACAGTCACTGAATAAAATGTCACCATGTGGTGCATGACTGTATTTCTTCTTTTTCTTTCTTCCTCTTCCTTTTTTTTTTTTTTTTTGAGGCAGAGTGTCTACTGCCCAGGCTGAAGTGCAGTGCCGTGATCATGCGCTACTGCAACCTCAAACTCCTGGGCTCAGGTGATCCTCCCACTTCAGCCTCCAGAGTAAACGGGCCTACAAGTGTGTGCCACCATGTCTGGATAATTTTCTTTTTCTTTCTTTTTTCTTTTTTTTGGTAGAGACAGGGGCCTCGCTATGTTGACCAGGCTGGTTTTGAACTCCTAGCCTCAATTGATCTGTCCACCTCAGCTTCACAAAGTGCTGGGATTACAGGCGTAAGCCACCATGCCCAGCCTGTATTTCATTTTTATTATGTTAAACATTCTTAAACGAGAATGTTCTTAAGTATTCTCATGCCTCAAGGAATTTTTAATACTAAAAAAGGTAAAAAAAAATTGGGATCAATTTGGTCTATAAAATGTTTGTGAAATGACAATGAATGTTTATTGTAAAGCTGTATTTCAAAGCTATGGTTTAACCTAATTTGTGAAAAATATACAACTGACAAGTACAAGCACTAAGATATTCTACTTTAGATGTATTTTATTCTACCGCAGCTTTTTATTTAAAGCTGCAAGCGTATTTTTCTTTCACATCAATTTTGTATCTTTTTAAATTTACAGATAAAACGCAGGGATGTTTCTTAAACATTAGGACCAATGATTAGAGACACTGAAACCGTATCTCTACAGAGCATTAGGACTGAATCAGAACCAAGAGATGGCCACATCTAATAGCTGGCTTCAGTTAATAGAGACACTGGTTCACTGGCACGCATTTTTCTCTTGTTTTATGTCTGATTCTGCTTAAAAAAATTTTTTTTTTTTTAGAGATTGAGTCTCATTGTGTTATCCAGGGCAATCTCAAATTCCTGGCTTCAAGCAATCCTACCAGCTCAACCTCACTGGGATTATAGGCATGAGTCACCACAGCCGACCCGATTCACCTTCCTGAATACAGCTTTATATGGGGGAACAAGTTGCCCAGTGAAGCTTGGGATTTTCTCGTAATTAACAGCTCTTGTCATTTCTCTTCAAATAGTTGCCAAGCCATTGGCTGTATTACTTTGATTCTTAGGCCATGGTGCCTGATAACAATGCCAGGCACATCAGGCTCCTGATATATTGTATGAATGTATAATAAATTTAGAAGTGATTATATACTATATTCAGTTCCTTCATTATGTAAACCGTGCACTGAGCAGCACTCTCTAAAATTGCCTACATAATATTTTGACTATTCTGGACTTTTCATATAAATGGAATCATACAATGCATGGCTTTTTGTCTGGCTTCTTTTACTTACCATACATTTTCAAGGTTCATTCATGTTTTAGTGTGTATTAATACTTCATTCCTTTTTAATAGCAGAATAATATTCCATTGTTTGGATACGCATTTTGTTTATTCATTCAATTGATGGACACTTGGGTTATTTCCACTTTTTGACTATTATAATGTTCCTATAAGCATTTGAGTACAACTTTTTGTGTAGACATTATTTTTAATTCTTTTGAGTATGAACCCATGAGAAGAACTGCTGGGTCCTATAATAACTCTATGATTAATTTGTTAAAGAACTGCCAATGTGTTTTCCAAAGTGACTGTGCCACTTTGCATTCCTACCAGCAATGTCTGAGGGTTTCAACTTTCTCCACATCCTCAACGTTGGTTACCGTCTTTTTCATTTTAGCCATCCTAGTGAAGTGGCATCTCATTGTAATTTGATTTACATATCCCTAGTGATTAGTAATGTTGAGTATTTTTTCTTGTATTGGCCATTTGCATATCTTCCTTGGAGCATACATACTCAGATCCTTTGCCTATTTTTAATGGGGCTTTTTGTTCTTATTGTTGAGTCATAAGTTCTATATACTCTGGCATCAGTCTCTTTTTCAGTATACAAGTTTGGCACTTATTTTGTTAAATTTATTCCTATTTTATTCTTTCTGATGTGGCTGTAAATAGAATTATTTTCTTAATACCATTCAGATTGTGTATTACTAGCGTATAAAGGTACAAGCAATTTTCGCACATTGATTTTGTATTCTGCAGCTTAACTCGTTTCTAAAACTTTTTTTTTTTTTGAAAGAGGGTCTCACTCTGTCCCCAGGCTAGAGTGCAGTGGTACCATTGCAGCTCACTGCAACCTCCACTGCCCTAGGCACAAGTGATCCTCCCACCTCAGCCTCCCAAGTAGCTGGGACTACAGGTGTGCACCACCATGCCTGGCTAATTTTTGTATTAATATTTTTAGTGGAGATGCAGTTTCGCCATGTTGCCTACGCTGGTCTCAAACTCCTGGCCTCAAGGGATCCACCCGCCTTGGCCTCCCAAAGTGCTGGAATTACACGTGTGAGCCACCGTGCCCCGCCCGTTTCTAATACTTTTTAGTTGGTAGCTTTACCCTGTGTGCTTTGCTACAAAATATCCAACAGCTCATATTACTTAATAATCCTCTTTTAATGCTTAAGAATAACTTTAATTTCTTTTTGATATTCTGATTCTAACAAAAATTATTTGGACTAACGTATTGCTTTTCCATCCAAAACTACTGTCTAGGCTGGGCATGGTGGCTCATGCCTGTAATCCCAACACTTTGGGATGCTGAGGCGGGAGCCAGTTCAAGACCGGCTCAGGCAACACGGTGAAACCCCGTAGCTACAAAAACTACAAAAATTAGCTGGGTGCGATGGTGTGCACCGGTGGTCCCAGCTACTTAGGAAGATGAGGCAGGAGAATCACTTGAGCCTGGGAAGGTTGAGGATGCAGTGAGCCATGATTGAGCCACTGTGCTTCCGCCTGGGCAACAGAGTGAAACCCTGTCTCAAAACAAAAAACCAAAACAAAAACTCCTATCTTAAAAGTTTTCATCTTCTAGGGCAAAAATAAAACCCCTTTATGTTTTCCCTAAAATGAAACAGTGTGTTGTCTTAGCTTGTACTTAGTCTGACTTAACAGTTATTCAATTATGCTGTCTGATAATGATTATGTCAGATTTATATTTTATGTAATAACTAGAAGTGGGAAGTCACAACCCTGTCCCCTTATTTAGCCATAGCTATTCTGCCTTTGTACGCAGAACACTGCTCAAAAACCATAAATAATCAGTATCTGTTTATTTTTTAAAGTCATGGGCAGCAGCTATAGGTTTTTTTCTTCCTGATTAAATGGTACCATGAACAGCAATCAGCAAGCATGTGTGCTTTATGTGTGAATGTATACAATACTGTATGGAAATCCTCTTGGACTACATGTCACTCTGAGATCGTCACTGGCTGTGCCTTTCATTCACTAGATCAAATGAATTTCTGGATGATCTCCGGTCACTTTCCTGACAAAACTGAGCATCTTTTATTTGGATATTAAGCATGTAACATTTTCCTGATGTTCAGAGACAAGCAGAAAGCTCTTAGCGTCAGGGAGAGAAAAGTTATCTATTCAAAGAAACAGAAAAGTATTTACAATGAATCAGAAAGATGCAAAAAGCAAGTTAAAACACTTAACAGAGACTTGACATTTATTGTGCAATTTTATCCCCAACAGAACACGTGGCATTCTAGAGGTATATGAGGTAATAAAATCAACACTCCAATTAGAACACCTGAAATAATTGGCTCTAGTAACAAATGTCTCTTATAATTAAAAATATTGAATGTTTAAAAAACTTTTATAACATTTTAAGTTCCCAAAAGAAATGAGCCTAACACTTAAAAAACAACTTACTCTTCTATATAAATTGTTCACAAAAAAATCTTGCTATTCTATATTACACTATGCATTTGTAGTTTTATTAACATATCCCTAGTGGGTATTAACTCTACACAGTACAATCAAATAGAAATTATTCATAGAGAATCAACAAGACTCCAACAATAAAAATATCAGGATCAATGGATTTGTCACAGTTTCTCCACAAGTATTCATCATAGAAAATAGAGTAAAGGCAAGTCGGCCCCGGTGTTAGGCTGCTACATGAAGTTCCAGAGAGGAGAGACATAAAGGCAATGCTTAAATTGGGCAGGGTCGGGCTGGACCAGTGACCTTGACAGCTTCATGACCCACCGCTAGCATGCCCTGATCCCAAGAAGCACAAGCCAGGACCCTCATGGCCTTGGCATGCTCTTGAACTTAAACACAGCCAAAGGGATGTGAAAGCCCAAACTACAGGAAAGAATCAACAGATTACTGTATTTTCTTACAAAATTCTCACCACAGTTCTCACAGTGACATCATAAATTAAAACTCTCTCTTCCAAACCAACCAGACTCATCAGCTCTAAAGCTACAAAAGACACAAACGTGAAAAGTGAATTGAACATTGGCTACCTGATGCCCTGGTGCTATTTCTAACATCTAGGAATTCCCAAAGACTCTCACTTCACTGACTTCAAATGTTTGCTTTTGTCTCCCTGCATTTTTGCACTAGGAACCTATGAGATAGAAGTGAACAAACTCCTGATTTTAATTTTAATTCACCTACTTTTTAAAAAAGTTTTCTGCTCTTCATCATAGGATCTTACATAGGTCAAGCCTTACACAGAAACCTGGGCGGTTCCCAGAGGACATATGGTTTGTATGTTCCTACTTAAGTGTCGACGTACTTTAGAAGTAGTTTTTAGTAATACACAAATATCAACTCTCCCTTGATGGCATAAATAAAACTATAAATCCATTCCAAAGTATTGATGGGCTTTGAGAACTGTGCTGCAACTACTGAGGAAGACTGAACTCATCATTCTGCTTCCTACGCCCAAAGTGATCCTCTTCTTAGCTTGGGCAGTTCCCTTATCAATACAATGGGAATAAGAACAGAAACAGCCTCAAAGGGTAGCTGTGAGGATTAAAATGAGGATGCATTAAAGTACTTATCAAAGTAACTGGCACACAAGAACTCAATAGATAGATATTAACTATAGTTACTACTGTTGTTGCAATTAAGTGGTTCTGAATGGGCCCAAATAGTTTTCCAATGTGGCCAGGATACATCTGGCCACTTGTACTGGCCCGATTACTGCAAGAATAAACAGGTTTTCAAATGAGTCTTACTAGCAGATGTGCTTTCATTCTAATTCGAGGATCTGTGATTCAATAAAAACACAGCCCTTATATCAGACAGCTACAGAGAGTTATGAGGAAAATTAATCTGGTCACCATTACTGCAAAGACTTGGTGATTTAGTGCCTTCAGAAGTCAAATTAACCATGCTGGTCATTAGATGAGGGAAGTCTCGACCTCTCAGTGCTACCTGACATACTGAACATACTGTACACAGTAACTGAACATACTGTGGAGTGTCAAAGTGGTCTCTAATGTGTACACAAATCAGTTAAACTTTTACATTTTACATTTAGAAGACAAATATTGACGGGTTATTATTTTTGCACTCCATGTTGTCTGATGTTAATTCTTCACTCTCCAAAAAAAGAAAAAACAGAAAAAAACAACAACATAAATAAAAGAACCAGTGCCACTGGCTGACAATGTAACTTTGCAGAGGACTATCTATCTGCTGGGTGACATTTTCCTACATTATTCCAAGTGAAGTGGTTATTTTTATCCAGTACTTACATGACTGAAAGAAGCCATCACTATGTTTACAAAAATACATCATAATGATACACACTGCTGTTTAGACACATTTACATTAGAGTTCTGACTCAAGCACTCCATTTGACATGTTTTGCCAAACAGTTTTGGCACGTGTTGCCACATTAAACATACACCAGCAAGACTTGCACCATATGTGCAAAATCATTTTCTATTACATTTCTAAATATCTGTATATATGAGCTGTCAAAAAGTAAGGCAGATATGTACTGTGAAATGACATAGCACTGAATGAGGAAAGTTATACGTTTAAATCTTTTCTAAAATTGAAGTTATTATCCATGGATGAGATTTTTTTAAGTAATTGAAATCTAAGAAACTCAGGAGGTAGTCAATGGGTATTAGGTTTAGGTTCTAGAGCATATAGTGAAGGATGGCATCTAAATGAGGGCAATGGACGTCCGCTTTTCTGAACATAGTGCATGTTTCATCTTGATGCTCCATCCATTTTCTGAGAGCAACAGAAGGGAGGCAACAAGCCATTGAGAGTGGCAGGGGAATGGAGGAATCATAAACCCACAGATCCAAAGTCTGGATTATTGCCTAATTTGGGGTAAACATCTGACAGTGCAACAACAGTTACTGGACTTAAAAAAAATCCTATCAACATCAGTTACCGCTAGTTGATGGGACACGTAGTAGTTGGATCAAATAAGAAATGTTAATCATTTATCTCTCCCTATAATGCTGAAGGAATCTCTTATGTCAGTGTGTCTGCCACTGATGCAGGGATAAGGAACAATGCAGAATACACAATCACCCACTAACTCTATGGCTGTGAAGTAGCTACATATATATCTTGATTCCCCTACCAAAGGAGATGATAGCAACTTTCTGCAAATGCTCTAATATTATCCTTACATTCCTAGTGAAGCTTAATGAAACATAAATGGTAACAGTCACCTAAATGCTGTGGTGGAATGGGGAAAACCAAAAAAGTGATGCCCGGGTTCAAGGGCTAGAGGAAATATTTTCAAGTAAATAGGGAAGGTACTTGTAAAATGTTCAAGTAAAACGAGAAAGTACTTGTAAAATTGAAATGGTTACAGTTTCTCTTGAAAGCATTTAACACTAAGGTTAAGCCATAACATTTTGAACAGTGCACCATCAATAATCAGTGAGAAAAGTGACTTCAGTAACGGCTTGCAAAATACTGGTCTCCTCCACAGGCTCCCGGCCTACACTATCCAATACCGATCATTCGAGGGCCATCCTGAGCCTGGCTGGAACTGAGCTTGGGGCTTCAGCTCACTGTGAAAAGCCAGCAGGATCTTTGTAACAAGATTTTAATGTGGAAAACACAGGACACCGTCACTTTTGGTAGGTATGGCTCTTCTGATAGCTGGGCTTATGGACCACACGTAGTCACTGACAAAAAAGCCACATTTAGTCTTTGTTGTCACGCCAGCCCCGTGACCTCCTCCTCTCACCAGTGAAGCGGGGACACGGCTGCATCCTGAGTGGTTTTAACTCCATCTATTTTACACCACCAATGCCAACATGACTCAAGAAGGACTCTAAAAGCTGACATGACTAAGTTTCTTCTGAGAGCAATCTGTCCATTTGCCAGATAAAGATGTAGAAAATCAAATCAAAATGATAAGCAACACTTTCAAGTGTCCAAGGATTTCAGCTGAAAGGCTCCCAGAGCAATGGCAGCATCCCGTCTGAGTGGGCCAGCTTTTAACTCGGCTACACAGAGGCCCAATGGACCTTTCCAAAAAACAAATGAACATCCTTTGTAGGTCCTGATTTAAAGATCAGGAGACCATGCAGACAACCATCGTGAACTTAGGTACATACTAGCCTTAAAGGTGAAGCTCAAGTGGCAGTGTGGGTATGTCCCAAGGAAAGGAGCCAGCAGTGTCCACACTGATGCTGTATCTTAGCCTCAGTGGCTGCCAGTGCCTGCGTCAAACGCTAGGCTTGGCTAAAGGAACTTAGCAGTTACACGAACAGTAGAAGTACAGCGGAACATCTCACTCAGGCAAAAGTCGTAGGAACATCTCACTCAGGCAGAAGTCATAAGTCCTAGACCCAGGAATTAGAACTGGCTGTGTGATGCTGAGTATGGAGTGTGTCAGCCTTGTGCAAAAGAGATGTCCAACAATTAGTCTCAACATTCAGAATTTGTTGATGGAGAAACAGCTGATAGAGAAATGATTAACCTGGTATGGGCACGAGGGAGGAAGAGACCAGGTGTAACTTTGGAACAAATGTGGTGGGCAAGCCTGGGACAGCAGCGTTCTCAGGAGTAACAGTGACAGCCAAACCACAGGCTGCTGTCCCCTGCTCTTGCAGCACTGGTGCAGGTGCGTCATCATGTACGGCCACGGAGCGGGAGTGCAGAAAGTGCTCTCAGCCTCAGCGAAGACCAGCACGACAGGGCTCCAAGATATTTGGATATCAAGAAACGTTCAGGACCTCAAACTTTCAGGAAAATAAGAAGGGCTAGTCTGTTTTTCTTAAAAGCAGTGATCAAATATTGTTGCTACAGAAAAACAGAACAATGTACTCAGCAGTAAGGACAACTTAAGGCCAATGAAAAATTAAGGTAAGATGGAAAAACAGATGAGGCTATGGTGGTGTTTTTCTTCTAGCAAAGATGTCATGTTGTCAAAAAATCATAAAGACAGACACTGACTTCTCGGACCTCTAAAAATGCTTTAAGAGATCTTTCTTCCTTGGAGAGCCAAAGATACTGGTCTCGTGGTTGCCATAAGAACATGGCATTTGCCCATATAATTTCTTTTACTTCCAAATTTTAGCTAATTTCCCCAAATAGGATTGAATATTAGTTATCCCTATACCGTTGAGTAAATCTGACAAATTTTAATTTTCTCTAAACAGGATTGAAATATTAGTTCCCCCTACATCACTGAAAAAAGACAGATGACCATCTCCATAAACATTAAACTTTTCAATGGATGAATTCTAGTAATACAAAAAAAGCTAATAAGCAAAAGCTACAGAAAGACCTATTTCTAGGACTTTGTATACAGTGAATGCAAACTAAGTATTAAATCTAAAGGATAATTTATGAGTTTAGGTTGACAAAAATAGCCAAAAAACCCTTTATCAATGGATGCTCATCAACCTGAATCTCCATTCAATTTTCAAAACCCTTGGTCATGTCTGCAGATGACAGTAGCCTTCAATAAATGCTGTCCATTTAGCCTTTTGCTCTACAAAGAATGTAGTAATCTGGTCGAGTTTGGTAAAGAAGGCATGACTCCAAACAGGAAGCCCTCAGAAATGATGATTCTAGCACCTCTATAGCATTTGCCAATATGGAAAGGTTCCAAAGATACCACTAATTTCACAGATGGAACTCAACAAATTAACCAGGGGATAGTGAGTGGGAGCAGCACAGTGCTAACTTAGCCATAGCTACAGGGAACATTGGGGAAAAGGAGGCATGGTGGGGATGAAACATTTTCATCAAGGACAATGGGAAACAAGTTCCATACAAATTCTAAAGATCAAATCAGCAGAGAAAGACCCTCACATTTCAGAGCAATTACTGACAAGCCCATTGCATAGTTGTCAGAATGGCCTTGAAGCTGTGTGTATACAATGCCAGAACATCTAGTCAATTCAGCGCATACCATCAGTCACACCACTTGTTTGGTCTTCAGTGCACCAAACAACTAATTGATTTAAATTTTCATTGTTCTACCCATCACTTTGGCATTGTGTCAACAAAGCCTGATTTAAGGCTATGGAAACTACGGATTTACTACAAAACCAAGCATTTGAAAATGGTTTTGGATCTTTGGATGTTTCTTGACTAACAATGAAAAATGACGACTGTTTGTAAACTCCAGAGATCAAATAGTGCCTTCCTGATCAACACAGTGGCTTTTAAATAACAGAAAAACAGCTGACCTGTAATTAATCACTGTCTGTAGATGTTGCCTCTGTTCCTCTGGTTTCCTTTTAGTAATAGACATTATTAATGTCAAAATGGTGTATGATGTCATCTATCCTATGCCTTTGCCGAGAAATACGAAGTCAGGTCTTTGGAAAACATAAAGACAACTTACTTCAATTAAGAGAATGTTTGCTCCTTGTCCCTTAACACAACTCCATGTCTCCACCTTCTCCCATGGGCAGAAACACTACCCCAGCCTACCTTGGGGACTATCTCTGCCCAGGTAGCAGAGTTTGAAGATTTCAGAAAGGTAACTAGGAGCTCACGTATTTTTTTCACCCTCACCATCTAGCCAGTAATCATTTAAAAATCATAGTTTTTTCCTTTTATAATATTCCAAAAGTCTGTTGTAGGCGCCACAGACTTCCCAAACAACCCTAAAATGGATTTCTATTTGGGTACTGTGGCAGCTCAGTATGTGCAGAGTATGGCAGAATGACATGCTTTGGACTCTCAGGTGACAGGAACAGGACATTCACAATTGGAACTCTTGAGAGGACCGGCTGCTACAACAGGAAGATTCTGTCCACTAATCCCCAGATCCATCCTGGGAACTTTTATTGAAGACTTCATCCTGAGAAGCCTGGTGATCGATCCCTTCATAAAACGAGCCACCGTTGTGCAGGAAAGTCCCCACCGCCCGCCCCTGTCGGGCGTGACCGACAGCGTCGCTGAACACTTTGTTTATCTGCTCCTCCGAGGGCATCCACCAATCGGGGTTGGAGGTACAATGCATCCTAATGAATTCTGTAAGAATATACACAACATCAAAAAGAGAGAGAGAGAAAAAAACAGCTGGTTTTTGCAGAAGATGATAGGACAGGCTGCTTAAACTTTAACAGAAGCTCTGTAAGAAAAGCTTTATGGGAAATCCAATGCAATGCCATGATGATGTCACTCATTAGACCCAATTTATTCCATACAAATTTTCTTCTCATGTGCAAAAGTCAAAAAAAAAATTGCGTAAGTAAGAGGGTAATCCCTCTAAGGAACATTTGCTGTTGAAATAAAAGGTAAATTTGATTTGTAAGGCATGGGGTGCACCACGTCTGGTATAAGCAAGGAGTAGATTTCAAAACCCAAGTTGTTACCTGCTCACATTTTGAGAATGTTACTATCTCCAGAAGCACAACAAATATCATTAGCATGGTATTCTTTAACCAGCTACTATTTGAAGATGGAGTACAATAAAACAACAGTCTTAATGACTGAGGAGGTGCCTAAGTGTTAGTTCAGAGAAGGTACCCATGTTCTTAGAATGTCGTGTGATTAGCTATATTTCCGAAAATGTCATTTCTATACATGGGCTGGCAAATATTTTTTACATGCTATCTCCTCCAAATATTTAATTTTACCACAAAGCAATTAACATGCCCGGAAGAGTGAACTGTTTCAGCTGCCTCCAACATGGACAATCACCATATCTTGCCTATGTATTCCCCACCCAAAAGCTGGATGGAGGTCCATGCATTTGTGGCCCTAAGTGAAAAATGAGCTGGAGACGGCAGTCTCTGGTTAGGCAGCCTGGGCTGCATCAGGCATCAGTGTGACAGTGGCTCCTGCAGTGCTTCCAGAGCAGCAGCACAAGTTTTCTGGGATGTATTTTAATCCATCACTTCCACTGACTTGCTACAGAAATATAAAATGTTGTGTAAGAATTTCTGGAAAACAATACAGCGATGAGACCCCTTATTTGACTCCTTTATAAGTCTAAAGGCAACTCCCTTGAGTACACACGTACAGGGCACAGTCAAGCCCCCAAGCTCAACACTGCCTCTTGGTGAGTAACTCCATCATCTCTGATGATGTCAGGGAATACAGAAAACTGTAGCTAGTTTGGCAGGACAGACCCTGGAAATTTCTACCACCTAGTCGCTCTGAGTAAGTGGAATATTCAGACCGACTAATAGGAGGTGTGCTGGAGCACTTGTGCCTAGTAAACACAGGCATTTTCATCTCAGGTGGTTTCCTGAATTGTGGGCCATGTGTGCATAAATCCCTAAGGTGGTCTTGAGCATGCCTGCCCCATCCCTTCTGAATCAGAATCTCTTGGGGCAGGGCTAGGGAATCTCAGCTGCTAACCAATACTACGTATGCATCCTAGGCACATAATGTCACTGTGGGCATCTCAGAAGGGAGTGCAGAAGTATTCTTTCATATAACCAGGGCCTTAGCAGTGATAATCCAGCTTTTTTTTTTTTACTGTGATTTCCTCACCAGGAAAAATTTTTATCCCTATTTAGAGTAAATCAATATTAAGTCTTTCCAGTCAATAAAACTGCCATTGAATTGTATAGGCTAATATTGAGCTTTTTGATATGGATTTTTCAGGTGTGAACAATGTTTTGTTGGCACTATAACACTTCTATTTGTCTAGGTCTGTATTTGCACTTGCTGAATCAACTGGATACCTCCTGATTCCTCCTTCCCAACCCTCTGCCTGGCCTACAATAGTGCAGATCAACTGCAAAGTAATCAGCTATTAAATACTGCTGAAGTCGTATTATCTCCGCAGTACATTTAATAGAAACTTTTTTTTTTTAACCAAAAGAAAAATGTTTTACCGGGCAAGGTATATTTTAGCACTAAGGAGAATTAATCCTAAACAAATTTAAGGAGTTGGGCCAAGTATTCTTGAGAAGGTACTAGAAGGGGACACAAACTAGAACTGGAAATGAGGTAACATTTTACCCATTAAAAAAAATTTCCACGCCTTCCCTTCCTCTGTGTGTTCCCCCATGCTCCAGTTTTGCTGGAGGTGGCCTTCTCTGGCAGCAAAGAAAATCTGAATTTGAAGCGTGAAACATGAGGTGTTATGCGATGCTTATGTACCACTAAGTGAGAACAACAATGCTAAGGCAAACGGAGGTTTTTAAAAGAGCTTCTCAATACTGAGTAGATGGGCCACATGAAGCCTAGACGTTCTCAGCAGAAAGAAATCAAAATACAGTAAGGCTGAACACTTGTACGGGGAGAGCCACAGCCAATGCGGTGAAATGAGATCACAGATGGTGACACTGAGCGGAAGGATGCAGTACCTCGGAGGCATGTTACTTTAACTGGATCCAGAGGGCGTCTTTCGGGACCTGTCTCTCCTGACTGCACTGACCTTTTCCTTTTCCCAAGGCCGCATGAGTACTTAAGCTCATCGGTTGTGAAAACAAATCTGATGAGGTATCGAAGGAGCCGTCTCCCATCTTTCTTTGACGAATTTACAGCCTCATCCCACTGTTTGCTCGTTATGTAGACAGGATAGTTGTTCAACAGCTGCTTGCTTCCCTGGAAAAGCGAAATATTTTCTCATTACCCACCGAGTCAGCCAGCCAGAAGCAGAAGTGATCTCCATTTCAAAGGCAAACACGCTTTTTAACCAAATGGCTATGCTGACAATGAACCAGGTATTGAAGTGCGCAAGTAATTGCTCAGACTCAGAAGGGGCACTTTTCAAATTACATTTGCATTTTCTGTAACAAGAGCCAATGAGGTATAATGAACACCTTTGAAAGGGGAGCTATTTATAACTTACATTTTAACAGGTAGGTTCAAACGTGTCAAGATCCAATGACGGGGAACACTATTTAAATCTAACCTGTAACTTTCCTTTTCAATCTATTAAAATATGCAAAACTTTGAAGAGTGTGATCAAACAGGTCCTTCATTTTTTGGTTACTTTTAAGTACTTTTCGAAATGATGCTGGTGATCTATTTTAATAAGGTATTACTTATGTTTAACGCACCCAACACCTGGTAGTCACTGCATTACAATAGAAACAACATTAAAAAGCAAATTTTAAGAAGGGAGAATTGTGGAAACTGAAAAATCACTAATAATCATGCAAAACAGGTTTCCTCAAATTACAGCTTCTGCAAATGCCACTATGTCAACTCAAAATTTTTCTTACTTTTCACCTTTATAATTTATGTCTGCTATAAAATTCCCGGGCTAAATAGCTGCAGTGGGACTAATTATGGGAATTTCTGTAACATTTATAAGCCATGTTTAATCAATTGCACCTACACAACCATTACTTTAGTTCTGGTTGTCCATAAAATTCTACAGTCCAGGACAAATTAATTAACCCATGATCTTAGTTTTAATGTACTCCTTCCCCAGTAATTAAGATGTACAAAACAAAGAAGGGAAAACTCATTCATTTTTACAACTTGGCAAATTTACTACAGGTTATAAATTTGGCACCATTTGGATCTGATGGGGTTTTATTTCAAAAAGTGCCCTGCTTAGTTAAACACTGAGAAGGGGAAATGGCATAGGAACCAACAAGAGGGAGGCAGCCCGATGCGGCTGGGAAACTGGCACCGAGTTCTGCGCGTGGAGACTCACCACGGCAGCACTCCTACGCTCCTCAACGAGCAACAGTGTGATGTGGTCTCCTTTCCTAAGGAAGGCAGCTGAGGCACCTATGTGCTCTGAATTTACAGTCAGGCTGGGTTTGAATTGAATCTTGGTTCTGTGTCTTATTAGAGTAACGTGAGCAAGTTACTCCAAGTTGTTGGATCAGTTTCCCCATCTACACAACTGAAAGGAACTAAATTATCATGAGTACAAGATGTGACTATTTGGGAGCATGAGCCCAGCCTTGGCTGGGTACAGTGGAGGACCCTGCGTATAAGAGACAATCAAAAGATGGGCAGGGGCCCAGACCTCCCAAAAAGTCCTTCAGCCCCGGTTGCTGTTTCCTGGCAGGAGGTGAGAGACAGAGGTCTGAATCAAGTCTGTGCAGGGCAGAGAGAGGTGGGAGTGAAAGCTGTCGAATCAAGGGGGCCAGGCAACCTATTCCATGGGCCAGGGTGTATGTACAGGAGACTGAGGAAGCAAGATGATCCCCAGGTCAAACAGTGATGTCTTTCACAAAAATGAGGAACAGAGGCTACGGTTGGGAGGAAAGCGGCAGCAGGGAAAATAAATCCATTGCTTCCCAAGCACTGAGAGGAAAGGTCTCCTAACGGCTCTGAATGGTTGACCCCTCGGCCCTCAGGGAGGCTGGGTGGGAGGTGGGGGGGTCGTGAAATCTGGGGGCTGGCTGACTCAAAACCACTCACTGTGTCACCAGTACTTTCATGGAGGAAGCTTAATAAACGTCCCCATGTATTGAGCAACAGATGACCAGCCCGAAGCGCCTGCCCCAAGCACTTTGCACACTTCCCTCCTTTCTCCTCACAGGTGGAGGTACTAGGTCTATTCCACAGCTGGGCTCTGGGTTCAGCCTTGGGAAGGTGACTTTTCTAAACTTCACTCCTTTCTGTTAAAATACAGACGACAATCCCAGCTTGGTGGTTTGTGGCGAGCAGTCCAGCCATCTCCCACTAGAAGATAAGCTTATGAGCGCTGGAACTGTTACCTGTTTGTTCTACGCCAGACTCTCAGGGTGGAGTACAGCACCTGACACAATGCAGGTGCAATAAACATTTGCTGAACGGCTGATGCAGTGGAGCACAGGCCTCTGTGGCTGGCACACAGCAGACACCCAGTAATGGTGGCTACAATGAAGAATTCTTACTTTTTTTTTTAACCACTGAATATAAATTCGCAAAAGTAAAGAACTTTAAGGAGAACAACGCAGATGAGGAGCCACTAAAAAGGAGACTTCTACCATCCTTAATTTAAAAAACAAGACTTCCACCATCCTCTTAGTTATGGTCCCTGTAAATACTCATCAGCCTTAGAAAAGACTGTCTAGCTGCTTTTTAAGCTGTTTATTTAACACCATATAATTTTTAAAAGCTGTTTTGCTCAGGCGAATGAGATCACCCGGTAAGCCAGGATTACAGCTCTGTTTACCAAGGAGGTCAAATCCCTTTCCAAGGCTTCACAACTCAAAGGGATGGGGCTGGGGATGCCATCCCCGAGTTCAGGGTTCACCCTGTACGCAATGCTTTGCTGTGCCTCTGAAACCGGTCTATTTCAAGATGGGACAGACTAGTGATCTGGCAGCTGACAATCCAGGAAAGGAGCTTTCCCAAAAACTTTGAAAAAATCCACTGAATGCAGTAGCTCTGCATAAAATGTTGGTCTCATAAAATGTAGGAATCCCATTTGGACGTAATTTTTATCAAGAAAAAGGGAAAGAAAGAGAAAGTAATTTATAGCCCAAAGCACAATTCAGAATGCTTTCCGGGTTATGGATGAGATTTATAAACCTGTTTTAGCATAGTTAATAGAAGTAAAATGTGATAAATAATAAAAATGAGAAAATGCTCGTGTGCCTGAAATGACAATAAAAATAGTACAGTCATAATGATGATGAGTCGTAAAGTTTAAGTAGTCCTATCCAGAGGAAATGTAGATATTTCCCCTATCTTCTTATTTTTGTAGAATTCTTGTTGTATATTTTCTTCAATTAGCCACCTACAGGTTATTAAACATTGACCTATTGTTGAGTCACTGAAAAAAAACAAAATGAATCACCCTTAATGGGTTACTTGAGTCATGATCAAATGGAAGACATAGGTGTACATTTACTATTAAGCAAGGTAACTAGCTCTGAATTACACTTATGAACAGTATGCCACACAGGCACAAAGCAGGGGTGTGGCAGTCAGGGAGAGCTTCCTGGAGGAAGTGGGCCTTTCAGTTGTGCTTTTTGTATGACAATAATGTCAAGTTAGGAAATATGGATTTAATTCTAGGGAGCAAAGGATTTTAAGTATACATTTACTTTGGATCTGTAATTCAGGGAGAAAAAAAAAACTTTCCAGTGTGGAGAATGGAGAAGAAAGAAGCTGCTGCAATAGGTGAGACAGTCGACCTAGGAAAAGAGAGACAACTCAACATAGCTGTAGAATTCTTAGACGTAGGAAATGAGGGGGTCAGTGATGTGTCAAAACTTTTACCTGGGGTTGGTGGGGCCTTTATTGAAAACTGGAGGAACTGCAGATGGGTATTCAGAATAAGTGCGGTGAGATCAAGCGGTATATGGGCAAACCACTGTGGGCCAGGCAGTTGGCACAGTGGTCTACAATGAAGCCACTGGAGCTGGTGCTCTAGGTATGCATGTGGGACTTGTTAACACACATCTAGTGAATGTTAAAAGAAACACAACTGGACCCAGGCTCATGCCTGTAATCCCAACACTTTGGGAGGCTGAGGCAGGAGATTCACTTGAGCTCAGGAGTTCAAGACCAGCCTGGGCAACATAGTGAGACCCTGTCTCTATAAAAACTAAAAGTTAGCTGGGCGTGGTGGTGCACACCTGTAGTCTCGGCTATTTGCAGGGCTGAGGTGGGAGGATCACCTGAGCCTGGGAGGTAGAGGATGCAGTGAGTCATGATCATGCCACCGTACTCCAGCCTAGGCAAGAAAGCAAGGCCCTGTCTCAAAAATAAATAAATAAGAAACATAGCTGATGAGAAAAGGCAGTAGAGAGTGAGAGAAAAAGACAAAGCATGAACTCTGGAGAACAGTGGATGGAAAAACTCATGAAGGCGTCATAGGAAGAGGAGCAAGGAACCCGGAGAAAGTACTAACACTAAGGCTAAGGGCAAGAGAGAGCACAGAGGAGGAGAGGTGAAGGCGTGGGGTGACCAGAGTGGAAAAAGGGTCACAGGACCAGACAACTGGAGAGTCACCAGGGGCCTCTTGCAGAAAACTCTGGTAGTGGTGGAAGTGAAGCCAGATTACAGGGGGGAAGAGCAAATGGAAATTAAGAGAGAGAAGATAAAGAACATAGACCAGCTTTTCAAATGTTTAATCATTAGAAAAAAATGAGGTCACCATTCAGCAATCATGAATCGAGTGTCTTCTATGACACTAGAGATGAGACCCGGGCCGAACTTTCAAGGAGCAAGATGTGCTGTAGTGCAGAATGAAGGTGCTGACCCAGGATGCTTTGGGAGCCTGGAAGACGACGGAAGTAGAAAGGAGGGCAATGACGGCGGAAGAGAAGGAGAATCCAAGGAGGGCTTATTTTTAGGCTGGGGGAAACCTCAGAGCTTCCTCAGGGGATTCTTGTGGGGATTGTCTACAGTTCTCAAGTTTCATACAGTTCTTGTATGAAAGTCATATATTCAAAACTGAGTCTTGAACATCTTATAAGTATATACCATCTTTATTACTATTAAAACACATAATTTCTTCTATAGATTGGGAGAGACTGTGGTTTCTTCCACTGAAACCCAGATGAAAAAAATAACCCATATCCAGAGGCCCTGACGTCTGGAAAATGCCTATCTACACACGGGAGAATCGTGCCCAGTTTGTGAGGTGCCCAGAGTGAGGGGCATGTGGAACACAGGCTCTGTCTGAGGGAATGACAAGTTGGTGTCTCTCATTTCAGGCATCTCTGTGCAAACAGAATGGTGGAAAAATTGCCCATGCTATTTAAATTGTCATTACCTCTGTCTTTCCCCACTCAGTACGAAGCTGAATCTCTGTAGATAAATACATGTGTCATCTTTCTCCACAAATTACATACTTACAGGTAACAGACCTGTAAACCTCAGTCAAAAACTATTTTGCTAGCCATTCTGTTTTGGTATACACTGGTAAATTATCAAGAGACTTCATCTTAAGGGAATCCCAAATGGAACATTTATCTTTTCCCTAGAGACCTACCTCAGTTGGCTGGTCGGCTGGCTGTGGTATCAGGAGTTGGTTGTGGTGCTGCAGAACCGTCTTCAAGTAATCTAAAACAGTCTGGCAGGGCACTGGGTGGAAGAAATGGCAACAATTACACATTGGCTTTCCCGTAACATAAACATAAATAAATATTTTTAATTTTTTTTTTTTAACAGAGGTCTTACTGGCACCCACACTGGAGTGCAGTATGGTGATCTCAGCTCACTGCAACCTTGAACTCTTGGGCTTAAGTGATTCCACCACTTCAGCCTCCCCAGTAGCTGGGACTACAGGTGCTCACCACTGCACCCAGTTAATCATGTTAATTTTTTTGCAGAGACAGGGTCTTGCTATGTTGCCCAGGATGGTCTTGAGCTCCTGGCCTCCTCCTGCTTTGGCCTCCCAAAGTGCTGGGTTTATAGGCATGAGCCACCACACCCGGCCTCTAAAAAGATTTTTGATGCAAACTTCTAAAAAAAAAATATTTTCTAAAGGAAATAGAATCTTCTTTCATTTGACATCCGTAGTTATTTCAGTTTGTAAATACAGAACAGATGCTATAGTTTGAAAAGAATTTTTAGGTTCAGCACAATTCACTGAGAACTTTCAAGTCAAACTTACTCCAAGATGAATTTGGGTCAACAATCATGATCACAAAGAACCCACAGAAGAGACATGTCTTGACTTATTTGACTCAGGTTGTAGCAGTAGCACCCAATGATGCTTTTTAAAATTAAAGTACTGAAAACTAAGGTTTTGCTAATTATTAATCAATAATATAAGTGTTTCTAATGACGGATTCATTCCTAGTTCTTCAGTAAGCAGAATTCCATACAATTATACTTGCTTCTCAATGCATACACACTTGGCCACACAGTTCTTCCCTAAGTGTCCCAAAGAAGCTCAACTGATTTTATCCCTTTATATGTTTCACTAACTATTACACTATTTTTTGAGACTTAGTCTTATAGACTCCTTGAATAATCAAAATAAAAGTGAATAGATATTAACCCAACATAGAGCATGACTTTTTTTTGTACCACTACATAAATAATGCCTACATCTTAAGATTTATATTAGAACCCTTTCAGGAGTAGTAACTAATTGCCTTTAAAGGTCTTGGTAGCTTAGTTAATAACCTAATTTATATGAATTGTTGCCACTGTATTTCTTAGCTGTGTGTTTTCTTAAGATGTTCTTGTCACATTCAAAAAAATAATAAATATTTAACCTAAGCCCTAATTTTAAAGTATCACCACCGAGCTTTCTAAATTTCGTTTTTCTCACGATTTTTTTAAGATAGCAAACAGGAATTATCATTTTATGCAGTGTAATATAACAACAGCCTTGGATTTTTTAGGTGACATCACAATGTAACATACATCAAAAACTACTTCAACATCCTTTTGAAGATTTTGAGTAACAGGAAGTAGGAGTAGGTTAGAAAATTTTTCTTCTTGCCAAAAAAGCATTTTCTTAAAATAGTCATCATCCTTACAGACCTCGGCTGGGGCCACTTGTGAACAGTTATATGAATATATTCTCCAAATTGAAGAAGCACTTGCTGAACAATAAGAGGTCAACCAAAATAAGCCACATGTGTATCAGTTAGAGGTAGGCCTGTTATTAAACCAAAGTTTAATAAAACCTGTCAAATGCCCCTAATTTCACCAGCTTCTTAAAAGTCCAGCCCTTTTTACTGATGCCACAGCGAGGAAGAATGTGTCTCCTGACACTGAGCATTAATCGCTGGAAAAAACCCTAAGTTTCGAGAAACAAATGGAGACAGGAAACAGGTCTGCATTTTAGTTCCAGGTTTTTCACTGACTGTATGACTTTGGGGACTTCATTTACTTTCTACGTATGAATCTCTTCTACACAGGGCTGAGTATGAGGCTCCAAAGCAGCATTCTGTTCTTCACAGTTTATGGTTAGAATAAAACACAAGGGTACATATGTCACTGCTTTGTCAAGCGACATGTGCAAGGCACTACCTTGGATTTTGCTTGGAAGTTTTAGAGAAATTGTAAAGACTCATTGACTGATCAGGATTTGAATGAACTTTTTTTTGCCTCATCCATATTTTAGAGTCATTAAGATGTTGCCAGGCACGGTGGCTCACGCCTCTAATCCCAAAATTTGGGAGGCAAAGGTAGGAGGATCGCTTGCACCCACGAGACTGAGATCAGTCTGGGAAACATAGCAAAACACATCTCTACAAAACAATCAAACCATTAGCTGGGTGTGGTGACCTGTGCCTGTAATCCCAGCTACCCAGAGTAAGCTGGGAGGATCACTTGAGTCCAGCATTTCAGGGGCTGCAACAAGCCATGACTGTGCCACCGCACTCCAGCTTGGGCAACAAAGCAACACTCGCTCTCTAAACCAAACAAAAACATGTGTATGAAAAATTTTTTATGATAAGAGTCATTCACGACAAATCCACAGCCAGTATCATATTGAATGTGCAAAAGCTGGAAGCACTCCCCTTGAAAACCGCACAAAACAAGGATGTCCTCTCTCACCACTCCTATTCAACATAGTATTGAAAGTTCTGGGCCAGGGGTTGTGGCTCACGCCTGTAATCCCAGCACTCTGCGAGGCCAAGGTGGGCAGATCACGAGCTCAGATCAAGACCATCCTGGCTAACATGGTGAAACCCCATCTCTACTAAAAAACACAAAAAATTAGCCGGGTGTGGTGGCGGGCGCCTGTAGTCCCAGCTACTCGGGAAGCTGAAGCAGGAGAATGGTGATAACCCAGAAGGCAGAGCTTGCAGTGAGCTGAGATCGCACCACTGCACTCCAGCCTGGGCAACAGCGCAAGACTGTCTCAAAAAAAAAAAAATAATAAGTTCTGGCCAGGGCAATCAGGCAAGAGAAAGAAACAAAGGGTATTCGAGGCCTGGCGCGGTGGCTCATGCCTGTATTTCCAGCACTTTGGGAGGCCAAGGCAAGCGGATCATGAGGTTAGGAGATCGAGACCATCCTGCCTAACACGGTGACACCCCGTCTCTACTAAAAATACAAAAAATTAGCCAGGCATGGTGGCGGGTGCCTGTAGTCCCAGCTACTCGGGAGGCTGAGGCAGGAGAAAGGTGCGAACCCAGGAGGTGGCTTGCAGTGAGCCAAGATCCTGCCACTGCACTCCTGCCTGGGCGACAGAGCAAAACTCCATCTCCAAAAAAAAAAAAAAAAAAAAAAGGTATTCAAATAGGAAGACAGGAAGCCAAACTGTCTCTGTTTGCAAATGACATGATCCTGTATCTAGAAAATCCCACTGTCTCAGCCCAAAAGCTTCTTAAGCTGATAAGAAACTTCAGCAAAGTCTCAGGACACAAAATCAATGTGCAAAAATCAAACAAGCATTTCTATATACCAACAACAGGCAAGCAGAGAGCCAAATTATGAGTGAAATCCCATTCACAATTGCCATAAAGAGAATAAAATACCAAGGAATACAACTAACAAGGGAAGTGAAGGATCTCTTCAAGAAGAACTACAAACCACTGCTTAAGAAAATCAGAGAGGACACAAACAAATGGAAAAACTATTCCATGCTCATGGATAGGAAGAATCAATATCATGAAAATGGCCATACTGCCCAAATTTATAGATTCAATACTATTACCATTAACCTACCATTGACATTCTTCACAGAATTAGAAAAAACTACTTTCAAATTCTTATGGAACATAAAAACAAAAGCTCATATAGCCAAGAGAATCTAAGCAAAAAGAACACAGCTGGAGGCTACAGTAAGCAAAACAGCATGGTACTGGTACAAAAACAGACACACAGACCAACGGAACAAAATAGAGAACTCACAAATAAGACTGCACATTTACAACCATCTGATTTCCGACAAATCTGACAAAAACAAGCAATGGGGAAAGGATTCCCTATCCTTTCCCCATTCCTTGTTCCTGGGAGAACTGGCTAGCCATATGCAAAAAATTGAAACTCTACCCCTTCTTTATACCTTATACAAAAATTAACTCAAAGTGGATTAAATACTTAAATTAACTCAAGATGGATTAAAGACTTAAATGTAAAACCCAAAACTATAAAAATCCTAGAGGAAAATCTACACAATACCATTCAGGACATAGGCACGAGCAAAGATTTCATGATGAAAATGTCAAAAGCAATTGCAACGAAAGCAAAAATTGACAAATAGGATCCAAGTAAAAGCTTCTGCACAGCAAAAGAAACTATCATCAGAGGGAGCAGAGCAAGATGGCCGAATAGGAACAGCTCCAGTCTCCAGCTCGCAAGCAACACAGAAGACAGGTGATTTCTGCATTTTCAACTGAGGTAAGAGGTTCATCTCACTAGGGAGTGCCGGACAATCACTGCTGGTCAGCTGCTGCAGCCCGACCAGCAAGAGCTGAAGCAGGGCGAGGCATCGCCTCACCTGGGAAGCGCAAGGGGGAAGGGAATCCTTTTTCCTAGCCAGGGGAACTGAGACACACAACACGTGGAAAATTGGGTAGCTCCCACCCCAATATTGCACTTTACCAAGGGTCTTAGCAAACAGCACACCAGGAGATTATATCCCACACCTGGCCGGGAGGGTCTTACGCCCCCGAGCCTCCCTCATTGCTAGCACAGCAGTCTGCGATCTAAGGGCAAGGCAGCAGCAAGGCTGGGGGAGGGGCGCCCGCCATTGCTGAGGCTTAAGTAGGTAAACAAAGCCTCTGGGAAACTCGAACTGGGTGGAGCCCACAGCAGCTCAAGGAGGCCTGCCTGTCTCTGTAGACTCCACCTCTGGGGACAGGGCACAGCTAAACAACAACAACAAAAAGCAGCAGAAACCTCTGCAGATGCAAACAACCCTGTCTGACAGCTTTGAAGAGAGCAGTGGATCTCCCAACACGGAGGTTGAGATCTGAGAACGGACAGACTGCTTGCTCAAGTGGCTCCCTGACCCCTGAGTAGCCTAACTGAGAGACATCCCCCACTACGGGCAGACTGACACGCCACACCTCACACGGCTGGGTATACCCCTGAGACGAAGCTTCCAAAGCAAGAATCAGACAGGTACACTTGCTGTTCAGCAATATTCTATCTTCTGCAGCCTCTGCTGCTGATACCCAGGCAAACAGGGTCTGGAGTGGACCTCAAGCAATCTCCAAGAGACCTACAGCTGAGGGTCCTGACTGTTAGAAGGAAAACTAACAAACAGGAAGGACACCCACACCAAAACCCCATCAGTACGTCACCATCATCAAAGACCAAAGGCAGATAAAACCACAAAGATGGGGAAAAAGCAGGGCAGAAAAGCTGGAAATTCAAAAAATAAGAGCGTATCTCCCCTCCAAAGGAATGCAGCTCATCGCCAGCAACGGATAAAAGCTGGACGGAGAATGACTTTGACGAGTTGAGAGAAGAAGGCTTCAGTCCATCAAACTTCTCAGAGCTACAAGACGAATTACGTACCCAGCACAAAGAAACTAAAAATCTTGAAAAAAGAATGCAGGAATGGATAACTAGAATAATCAATGCAGACAAGGCCATAAACGAACTGACAGAGATAAAAACCATGACACGAGAAATACGTGACAAATGCACAAGCTTCAGTAACTGACTCAATCAACTGGAAGAAAGAGTATCAGTGATTGAGGATCAAATGAATGAAATGAAGTGAGAAGAGAAGTCTAAAGAAAAAAGAGAAAAAGAAATGAACAAAGGCTTCAAGAAGTATGGTATTATGTGAAAAGACCAAATCTACATCTGATTGGGTTGCCTGAAAGTGAGGGGGAAAATGGAACCAAGTTGGAAAATGCTCTTCAGGATATCATCCAGGAGAACTTCCCCAACCTAGTAAGGCAGGCCAACATTCAAATTCAGGAAATACAGAGACCACCACAAAGACACTCCTCAAGAAGAGCAACTCCAAGACACATAACTGTCAGATTCACCAAAGTTGAAATGAAGGAAAAACTGTTAAGGGCAGCCAGAGAGAAAGGTCGGGTTACCCACAAAGGGAAGCCCATCAAACTAAGAGCAGATCTCTCGGCAGAAACTCTGCAAGCCAGAAGAGTGTGGGGGCCAATATTCAACATTCTTAAAGAAAAGAATTTTCAACCCAGAATTTCATATCCAGCCAAACTAAGTCTCATAAGTGAAGGAGAAATAAAATCCTTTACAGACAAGCAAATGCTTAGAGATTTTGTCACCACCAGGCCTGCCTTACAAGAGACCCTAAAGGAAGCACTAAACATGGAACGGAACAACCGGTACCAGCCATTGCAAAAACATGCCAAAATGTAAAGACCATCAATGCTAGAAAGAAACTGCATCAACTAACGAGCAAAATAAACAGTTAATATCACAATGACAGATTCAAGTTCACACATAACAATATTAATCTTAAATGTAAATGGACTGAATGCTCCAATTAAAAGACACAGACTGGCAAACTGGATAAAGAGTCAAGATCCATCAGTTTGCTGTATTCAGGAGACCCATCTCACATGCAGAGACACACATAGGCTCAAAATAAAGGGATGGAGGAAGATCTACCAAGCAAATGGAGAACAAAAAAAAGCAGGGGTTGCAATCCTAGTCTCTGATAAAACAGACTTTAAACCATCAAAGATCAAAAGAGACAAAGAAGGCCATTACATAATGGTAAAGGGATCAATTCAACAGGAAGAGCTAACGATGCTAAATATATATGCACCCAATACAGGAGCACCCAGGTTCATAAAGCAAGTCCTTAGAGACTTACAAAGAGACTTAGACTCCCATACAATAATAATGGGAGACTTCAACACCCCACTGTCAACATTAGACAGATCAATGAGACAGAAAGTTAACAAGGATATCCAGGAATTGAACTCATCTCTGCAGCAAGCAGACCTAATAGACATCTACAGAACTCTCCACCCCAAATCAACAGAATATACATTCTTCTCAGCACCACATCACATTTATTCAAAAATTGACCACATAATTGGAAGTAAAGCACTCCTCAACAAATGTACAAGAACAGAAATTATAACAAACTGTCTCTCAGACCACAGTGCAATCAAACTAGAACTCAGGACTAAGAAACTCACTCAAAACCACTCAACTACATGGACACTGAACAACCTGCTCCTGAATGACTACTGGGTACATAAAGAAATGAAGGCAGAAATAAAGATGTTCTTTGAAACCAATGAGAACAAAGATACAACATACCAGAATCTCTGGGACACATTTAAAGCAGTGTGTAGAGGGAAATTTATAGCACTAAATGCCCGCAACAGAAAGCTGGAAAGATCTAAAATTGACAGTCTAACATCACAATTAAAAGAACTAGAGAAGCAAGAGCAAACACATTCAAAAGCTAGCAGAAGGCGAGAAATAACTAAGATCAGAGCAGAACTGAAGGAGATAGAGACACAAAAAACCCTCCAAAAAAATCAATGAATCCAGGAGTTGGTTTTTTGAAAAGATCAACAAAATTGATAGACCGCTAGCAAGACTAACAAAGAAGAAAAGAGAGAAGAATCAAATAGAAGCAATAAAAAATGATAAAGGGGATATCACCACCGACCCCACAGAAATACAAAGTACCATCAGAGAATACAATAAACACCTCTACGCAAATAAACTAGAAAATCTAGAAGAAATGGATAATTTCCTGGACACTTACACTCTTCCAAGACTAAACCAGGAAGAAGTTGAATCCCTGAATAGACCAATAGCAGGCTCTGAAATTGAGGCAAATTGAGGCCTACCAACCAAAAAAAGTCCAGGACCAGATCGATTCACAGCTGAATTCTACCAGAGGTACAAGGAGGAGCTGGTACCGTTCCTTCTGAAACTATTACAATCAACAGAAAAAGAGGGAATCCTCCCTAACTCATTTTATGAGGCCAACATCATCCTGACACCAAAACCTGGCAGAGACACAACAAAAAAAGAGAATTTTAGACCAATATCCCTGATGAACATCAATGTAAACATCCTCAATAATAATACTGGCAAACCGAATCCAGCAACACATCAAAAAGCTTATCCACCATGATCAAGTGGGCTTCATCCCTGGGATGCAAGGCTGGTTCAACATACGCAAAGCAATAAACGTAATCCAGCATATAAACAGAACCAAAGACAAAAGCCAGATGATTATCTTAATAGATGCAGAAAAGGCCTTTGACAAAATTCAACAGCCCTTAATGCTAAAAAATCTCAATAAATTCGATATTGATGGAACGTATCTCAAAATAATAAGAACTATTTATGACAAACCCACAGCCAATATCATACTGAATGGGCAAAAACTGGAAGCATTCCCTTTGAAAACTGGCACAAGACAGGGATGCCCTGTCTCACCACTCCTATTCAACATAGTGTTGGAAGTTCTGGCTAGGGCAATCAGGCAAGAGAAAGAAATCAAGGGTATTCAGTTGGGAAAAGAAGAAGTCAAATTGTCCTTGTTTGCAGATGACATGATTGTATATTTAGAAAACCCCATCGTCTCAGCCCAAAATCTCCTTAAGCTGATAAGCAACTTCAGCAAAGTCTCAGGATACAAAATCAACGTGCAAAAATCACAAGCATTCTTATACACCAGTAACAGACAAACAGAGAGCCAAATCATGAATGAACTTCCATTCACAGTTGCTTCAAAGAGAATAAAATACCTAGGAATCCAACTTACAGGAGATGTGAAGGACCTCTTCAAGGAGAACTACAAACCACTGCTCAGTGAAATAAAAGAGGACACAAACAAATGGAAGAACATACCATGCTCATGGATAGAAAGAATCAATATCATGAAAATGGCCATACTGCCCAAGGTAATTTATAGATTCAACGCCATCCCCATCAAGCTACCAGTGAGTTTCTTCACAGAATTGCAAAAAACTGCTTTAAAGTTCATATGGAACCAAAAAAGAGCCCGCATTGCCAAGCCAATCCTAAGTCAAAAGAACAAAGCTGGAGGCATCACGCTACCTGACTTCAAACTATACTACAAGGCTACAGTAACCAAAACAGCATGGTACTAGTACCAAAACAGACATATAGACCAATGGAACAGAACACAGTCCTCAAAAATAATACCACACATCTACAGCCATCTGATCTTTGACAAACCTGACAAAAACAAGAAATGGGGGCCGGGCGCGGTGGCTCAAGCCTGTAATCCCAGCACTTTGGGAGGCCGAGACGGGCGGATCACGAGGTCAGGAGATCGAGACCATCCTGACTAACACGGTGAAACCCCGTCTCTACTAAAAAATACAAAAAACTAGCCGGGCGAGGTGGCGGGCGCCTGTAGTCCCAGCTACTCGGGAGGCTGAGGCAGGAGAATGGCGTGAACCCGGGAGGCGGAGCTTGCAGTGAGCTGAGATCCGGCCACTGCACTCCAGCCTGGGCGACAGAGCGAGACTCCGTCTCAAAAAAAAAAAAAAAAAAAAGAAATGGGGAAAGGATTCCCTATTTAATAAATGGTGCTGGGAAAACTGGCTAGCCATAAGTAAAAAGCTGAAACTGGATCCTTTCCTTACTCCTTATATGAAAATTAAGTCTAGATGGATTAGAGACTTAAATGTTAGACCTAATACCATAAAAATCCTAGAAGAAAACCTAGGGAATACCATTCAGGACATAGGCATGGGCAAGGACTTCATGTCTAAAACACCAAAAGCAACGGCAACAAAAGCCAAAATTGACAAATGGGATCTAATTAAACTAAACAGCTTCTGCACAGCAAAAGAAACTATCATCAGAGTGAACAGGCAACCTACAGAATGGGAGAAAATTTTTGCAATCTACTCATCTGACAAAGGGCTAATATCCAGAACCTACAAAGAACTCAAACAAATTTACAAGAAAAAAACAAACAACCCCATCAAAAAGTGGGAAGGGATATGAACAGACACTTCTCAAAAGAAGACATGCATACAGCCAACAGACACATGAAAAAATGCTCATCATCACTGGCCATCAGAGAAATGCAAATCAAAACCACGATGAGATACCATCTCACACCAGTTAGAATGGCAATCATTAAAAAGTCAGGAAACAACAGGTGCTGGAGAGGATGTGGAGAAATAGGAACACTTTTACACTGTTGGTGGGATTGTAAACTAGTTCAACCATTATGGAAAACAGTATGGCGATTCCTCAAGGATCTAGAACTAGAAGTACCATATGACCCAGCCATCCCATTACTGGGTATATACCCAAAGGATTATAAATCATGCTGCTATAAAGACATATGCACACGTATGTTCGTTGCGGCACTATTCACAATAGCAAAGACTTGGAATCAACCCAAATGTCCATCAGTGACAGACTGGATTAAGAAAATGTGGCACATATATACCATAGAACACTATGCAGCCATAAAAAAGGACGAGTTTGTGTCCTTTGTAGGGACATGGATGCAGCTGGAAACCATCATTCTCAGCAAACTATCGCAAGAACAGAAAACCAAACACCGCATGTTCTCACTCATAGGTGGGAACTGAACAATGAGATCACTTGGACTCGGGAAGGGGAACATCACAAACCGGGGCCTATTATGGGGAGGAGGAAGGGGGGAGGGATTGCATGATGTAAAGGATGAGATGATGGGTGCTGACAAGATGATGGGTGCAGCACACCAACATGGCACAAGTATACATATGTAACAAACCTGCATGTTATGCACATGTACCCTAGAACTTAAAGTATAATAATTAAAAAAATTTTTTTTAAAAAAGAGAAGAAAAAAAAAAAATAGAAACCACGGCCGGGCACGGTGGCTCAGGCCTGTAATCCCAGCACTTTGGGAGGCCGAGGCGGGCGGATCACAAGGTCAAGAGATCGAGACCATCCTGGCTAACACGGTGAAACCCCGTCTCTACTAAAAATAAAAAAAAATTAGCAGGGCGTGGTGGTGGGTGCCTGTGGTCCCAGCTACTCCGGAGGCTGAGGCAGAAGAATGGCATGAACCCATGAGGCGGAACTTGCAATGAGCCGAGACTGCGCCACTGCACTCCAGCCATCTATCCATCTGACAAGGAACTTAAACAAATTCTATCCAGAATTTGACAGAGCAAGACTCCATCTCATTTAAAAAAAAAAAACAAAACCCACAATGAGATACCATCTCATCATAGTCAGAATGGCAATTATAAGAAATAACAGATGCTAGCGAGGCTGTGAAGAAACAGAAACATTTTTACACTGTTGGTGGGAATGTAAATTAGTTCAACAGTTATGGAAGACAATCTGGCAATTCCTCAAAGACTCAGGACCAGAAATACCACTTGACCCAGCAATCTCATTACTGGATATATATCCAAAAGAATATAAATCATTCTATTACAAAGATACATGCATGCTTCACTACATGTTCACTACAGTACTATTCACAATAGCAAAGACATGGAATCAACCCAAATGCCCATCAATGATAGACTGGATAAAGAAAATGTGGTACATACACACCATGGAATACTATGCAGCCATAAAAAGGAAACGAGATCATGGCCTTTGTAGGTACATGGATGGAGCTGGAGGCCATTATCCTCAGCAAACTAATGCAGGAACAGAAAACCAAACACCGCATGTTCTCACTCATAAGTGGGAGCTAAACAATAAGAATACGTGGACACATGAAGGGAACCACAACACTCACTGGGGCCTATTGGGGAGGGGAGGTCGGTGGAGGAGAGCATCAGGAAAAACAGCTAATGCAAGCTGGGCTTAAAGCCTAGGTGATGGGTTGACAGTTGCAGCAAACCACAATGGCACATGTTTACCTATGTAACAAGCTGGCACATCCTGCACATGTAACCCAGAACTTTATATAAAACATAAAATAAATTTACATGAAATCCCAAAATGTTTACAAGGCAGCATATAAAACTATTTACCATGACCTCAACCATGTTAAATATAATGATGTGCATAGAAAAGATATAGGGAAGAAATAAGCCGAAGTGTTAATGATAATAGTTAACAATGATTATTTTTTAGTTGTGGGATTAGGGTAGTTATTATGACTTTTTTTTTTCTGAGACAGAGTCTCGCTCTGTCGCCCAGGCTGGAGTGCAGTGGCGCACTTTCCGCTCACTGCAAGCTCTGCCTCCCAGGTTCGTGCCATTCTCCTGCCTCAGCCTCCCGAGTAGCTGCGACTACAGGCACCCACCACCACACCCGGCTCATTTTTTGTATTTTTAGTAGAGACGGGGTTTCATTGTGGTCTCCATCTCCTGACCTTGTGATCCGCCCGCCTCAGCCTCCCAAAGTGCTGGGATTACAGGTGTGAGCCAGTGTTTACAGTGGGTATAACAGTTTTATACTAATTTAAAAGTTGTTTGAAAAATGTCTACATCACCGTTGTCTCGCCTTCCTTGCTGTTACTTCAGTGTGGAAGGGACAGTCCTAGAAGGGCTTAAAAGCTGGCTGTTTCTTTCCATGCACATTTAGGCAGCAGTACTAAGCTATGACCCAAGCCAGTGGATGCACATAGGTTGGAAGGAAATGGAGTGTTATGTGTATTTACTGGCCATAGGAGGCTCTATTTAAGGCAAATGGGTCCTGTACACTGATAACTGGGCACAGGCTAAGTAGACCAGGAAGACTGAAGACAAGACTCTTATTTGGTCAATTGTTTTTTTTAAAAAAAAAAATAGCCCAAACTGCCCCAGGTGTTCTGAGTGCCTCCCTTCACCAGCTGTCCTCCCATCCTCCCACTCCTGGTCCTATAAGGCAGGAACCTAGAGGCACCCCTGGCCAACACCTGCTGTGAAGGATTTGGAACAGCACTCTTAACTGGGGGCTCTCCGGATAGGTGCCTAGATTTACACAGGGAAGCTGTGGAATCAAGTGGAATATTATCTGGGGAAAAAAAGTTAATCTGGAAATGGAGATAGGTGCGTCTAGAAAAGTGGGAGTGAAATTTATGATCCTGACCCACAGCTACACCACGCTGCCTGCCTGGGAGGTGCAACAGCACTGAAAAGGAAATTGTGGAAAACCTGTCCTCGTGTCCCTCTGTTCTGTTAACCTAAGGTTCTGTGGGGGACTGTGGAGTTTCCGAGTGAGGACTGGCCTTCACGGGTGGGGTGAGCGACCAGTGCTGCAGGTGCAGCTGTGTGGAGACCAGGCCACCACTCCACTCCTTTGGCCCCCAAGGGAAGAGAGAGTGGGTCTTGACTCTCAGCAGCAGGAGGTCAGGGGATCCTCGAGGAGCTGGTGATGTCCCCAGAGGCTTTCACAGCCAACTCCCTCCTCGTGCAAATTAGGAACTTTTTATTTTATTATTTATTTATTGAGACGGAGTTTCAGTGCTGTAGCCCAGACTGCAGTGCAATGACACGACCTTGGCTCACTGCAAGCTCCGCCTTCCAGGTTCATGCCATTCTCCTGCCTCAACCTCCCAAGTAGCTGGGATTACAGGCGTCCGCCACCATGCCCGGCTAATTTTTTTTATTTTTAGTAGAGAGGGGGTTTTACCATGTTGACCAGGCTGGTCTGGAACTCCTTACCTCAGGCGATCCACCTGCCTCAGCCTCCCGAAGCGCTGGGATTACAGGTGAGCCACTGCGCCCAGCCTAAATTAGGAATTTTAAACAAGTCACTCTCACGGTGAAACTACTACTTCAGACCCATTGGGCATGTTTTACTCATTCATTTGTCCATTCTACAGGACAAAGTCTGACAAATCTATTAGGTGTAATGAGAACATAAATGAGGAACTAAAAACGAAACTTCTATATTACAACGAAGAATGGCTATAAAGGCACCTAAAACATACCTACTACCTATCCCGATATTGATATTTATAATTTTTTTCTCCTCTATGTAACATAATTTCAAAATGCATCTTGGAGAATCCTGGAAACAGTAAAATACTTAAGAGGAAGAAAGGAAATAAGGAAGGTCTTTTGTGTAAATAATACATGTAAAGCAAAAGGCACCCAATAAATACTGCCTGGTGTAAACTATTGTCATTTAAGATTGGTTGTCTATGAATTATCTGAATTCTCCATAGAGGCCACTTATGTGATTCTGTTGACTGTGCCTTCTTGGCAGCTGTACTGTCTAAGCAGCAGTAGACAATTTTGTCTAAGCAAAGTAAAAATGGAGAGGAATGGGTTACAAATGTTCCACTGGGTATGTAGGATATCTAGATGGTGTCCCGCTCAAGAAAAGGAAAGCGCCCAGGGATGTTAAAGTCACACACATAGGGTCTTTAAGACATTCTACGATAACACTAGTAGACACCAATTAACTGACAAAAAGCTTTGGATATTAGTCCTAAAGTAACTCTTGGATACTATTATTTTTCAGTGTACTGACTCTTACACTTATTAACCATGTGATTCTGGGCAGGTTACTTAACTTCTCCCGGCCTCTATGATCTCACCTGTAAAACTGGGATAATGACCTACTGTATACAGTTATTGTGAGGATTAATTAAAATAATACATGTAAAGCAAAAGGCACCCAATAAATAGTGCCTAATGTAAGCTACTGTCATTTTAAGATTGGGAGTCTAGTGAATTCTTCATCGAGGCCACTTAATTGACTCTGTTGACTGTGCTGTCTTGTATGAGCAGCTGGTAAAAGAGACTAGTGAAATGGTCTTCCTAAATAGTTTTCCT
Source organism: Theropithecus gelada (assembly GCF_003255815.1). NCBI lineage: Eukaryota > Metazoa > Chordata > Mammalia > Primates > Cercopithecidae > Theropithecus > Theropithecus gelada. The sequence continues at coordinate 41,127,898 of NC_037672.1, forward strand.
TGGGGAAAACCGCTCAGATTCTGGTTTTGCCCATCTTAAGGGTGCTTGGGTCTCTAGTTCCTAATTTTCATTGCATTAAAATCTTGATCAGTTTCTCTCTTCACCCTTCAAGCAATATTTAATCTATCTTGCTATACAGTTGTTTTCAAGGACTTAAAACATCTCAAAATACTCCACACACACTTTTATAGGGCAATTGAATTATTTACTGTCCTCTGACAACCATGGCCATCTGTGTGTTTCATCGTCTTTACGTGCCCTATTCACATCATCTCTGTAAAGTATAAGCTCCTGGGCCGGGCGCGGTGGCTCAAGCCTGTAATCCCAGCACTTTGGGAGGCCGAGACGGGCGGATCACGAGGTCAGGAGATCGAGACCATCCTGGCTAACACGGTGAAACCCCGTCTCTACTAAAATACAAAAAAAAAATTAGCCGGGCGAGGTGGCGGGCGCCTGTAGTCCCAGCTACTCGGGAGGCTGAGGCAGGAGAATGGCGTGAACCCGGGAGGCGGAGCTTGCAGTGAGCTGAGATCCGGCCACTGCACTCCAGCCTGGGCAACAGAGCCAGACTCCGTCTCAAAAAAAAAAAAAAAGTATAAGCTCCTGAATTGTAAATATCTAGAAATAAACAATGAGCTGTATTAGTCAGCCTACAGATGCGCAGTTATATTTCTGTTCATGTCAGTATCCTCATTCCATTAATTCAATTCAATTAACATGTAGATGTTACAACATGCCTAACAGTGGGCTAGGAAAGAGGGGACACAAAGATGACTTTGAGCCTCTGTCCTCAAGGACCTCCATGGCCTGTCTCTCTTCATATCAGGACATCAGGAGACAGAGACACAGACACATATAGAGTAACCACTTCCTATGGTAACGATAACAGAATCTGCATGACGTGCTATGAAAAGTGATGAATTTTGCTTGGGAACGGTGGGAAGCATTTGTTACAGTGTCACCTGACCTGGGTACTAAAGGATGGATAGGAGTTTCTCAAGTGGAGAGAAAAGGAATATGTTCTTAGGTTGAAAGGAATAGCAGGAGTAAAGGAAGGCCTGAAGTATGGAAGTGTTTGGCTGCTCAGGGATTCACAAACTGTCCAATGGGGTTGGAACACTTGGTGTCTGGTGGGCATTGAAGGCTGAGTCTCCAAAGACAGACAGGAAAAGATCCAGGAATTGAAGAACCTTGTGTGTCACACTGAGGATGCTAGAATTTACTCCATAGACTATTTGAAGCCCTTAGAGGCTCTTTGGCAGTGGGTGACCTGGGGCTGTTTTGGGGAGAGACCAGAGTCTGGTGTGGGAGGGACTGGAGTCTGGGAGGGGAGCTTAGTGACTCTTGCAACAGCTCCAGTTATGAGATAAGCCTGGTTGACACTAGTGGAGAAAAAGGACAGGTCCCACTGATGGGTGGGTAAGAGGTGGGACCCAGAAGAGTGGAGGCTGACTGGGAGTCAGAAGGAGAGATGAGCTCTGGATGGATCTGAGGTTCTCCACCTGGCCAACTAATTGAATGGTGACACCTTTGTAAGGTAAGAATACCACTTATCATAAGGAAAACAACGTATGATTTCTGGAGCACTAAGCACAGAATAATTTCCTCTTTTTCTTAAAGTTTCCATTTATTGAGTGCTTACTGAAGACTAGTAGGCACCCAACCAGGACTTCATTGCATTTGGTACTTTCAACATCCCTACAGTATTATTAACCTCACTTTATAGAAAGGGAAACTGAGGTTTGGCACGATTAAAGCAATTTTCCAAAACAATCACAGATACCAAGTAGCAGGAGAGGAGATTCAAACACGGCTTTGACTCCGAATCCATTCTCTTTACCTCCTGTTGCTGTCTCCCTCAGTGTCACTGATAGCTGTAACCCACAGCCATGATGACGTTCACCAAATTCTCAGGGAAAGAACTCAATTCTTTATTCCTCTGTCCCTATCATTCGCTCTAATACTCAGAATGTACTAAGTTCTTTTCATCTACCTCAGAGCCCCCACTTTACATATGATCTGTGAGTTTCTCAGGATCAGAAATCGACCTGAGCATTTTCCCTCCCACAGGCCCTTGTGGGTATATTCAAGTTTGGAGGGTGGTGAGGGCACCGGAGAATACTAGCACACGTCTACACTGCATCTACTCTGGGGTGTTCTGTTCTTGCAAAATTCCTGTTATCCAAAAACTGACATGACTGATCACTTTAAAACTTTCTTAGAAAATGACAACAGTGGACTAACATGATCAGAATTGCAGAATCCAAGGTTAGTTCTCTAGTTTGTAGCCTCTGGAGTTGGTACAGTGGATCCTGATGAGGATTCACGGATTCGGTATGTGCCAATGTGCTTTACTTGCCAAAATGTATTTGTAACCCCCAAATCAGACCTTGTGACCCCCAAATCAGACCTTGTGGTGCTTTTGTAGTGACTCACAGGCATGTGCAGAGTACTGAAAACCTGATATGCACACATTGCCAGCTGAAGTGGAACAAGGCAATGTTCTGCCTTCTTGTTTCAGCTCTCATCACTGTAAAGAAGTGTCCTCACCATGGTCTATTATTTAGTGCTACAGTTTTTGTATTTTTGTGACTTTTGTTGGTGATCTCACTGTTTCAAATGGCCCCAATTGTAGCACTGAAGTGCTGTCTACTGCTCCTAAGCACAAGAAGACTGTGATGCATCTTACAGAGAAAACAAGCATGTTAGATACACCTCATTCAGGCATGAACCATAGTGCCGTTATTCAACCAGCGATAATTATTAAATAAGATCTCTTTAAATAAACACGCACATAAAACAAAGTTATATACTGATCAGCTGATGAAACTGTTGTGAACAGAGGCACTTAAGAACCTAGCTCTGTATTTCCCCTAGGAGGAATGTTTTAATATTCTCAATGTGGTGCTCACAGTGACTTTATAGAACACAACGATGATGAATAATGAGAATCAGCTGTTTTGAGGGTGGCGCGGGTAACAAACTAGATCTGGAGTCAGAGGCTTGGATTGTAATCCTAGGTTTCCAACTGAGCTCACTGTCCAACCTCTTTGTAAAATAGGAATGATATTAATATTTGCTGTGGCCCCATGGAGTTATGAGGATAAAATGAGATTAAAAAAAGCACTTTTCAGAAAGTTGAGGGTGCTACAAAAACATTAACAATGCTCTTCAACTAAGGGTGTGGGAAAACTGGATTTCTACATGCAAAAGAATGAAATTAGATCCTTGCCTTATAGTATACACAAAAATAAACTCAAAATGGATAAAAGACCCAAATACAAGACCAGAAACTATAAAAGTCCTGGAAGACAAAGAACACAGGGAGAATGCTCTGGACACTGGCCTTGGAAATAATTTTTTAGGTACCATAAAAGCTCAGGCCACAAAAGCAAGAATAAATAACCCAATGTAACAAATTTGTACTGTACTTGAGATTAAGGATATTGAGTAGATTTTAGCAGCTCTTACTACATAGAACAACAACAAAATTTTCAGGCCACAAAAGCAAAAATTTAAAAAATGGAACTGCATCACACTAAAAAGTTTCTGCATAGCAATCAACAAAATGAAACAGCAATCTATGGTCTGAAAAAAAATTTTTGCAAACCATGGGATTAATATCTAAAATATATAAAGAACTCATACCCTTCCACAGTAGAAAAACAAATAACCCAATTACAAAATGGGCAAAATACTTGAATAGATACTTCTCCAAAGAATATCAACACATATATAAAAATATACTCAACATCATTAATCACCAGGGAAATACAAATCTAAACCACTATGAGACACCACCTGACACCAGTTGGGATGGCTGTTAGCAAAAGGTCAAAAGATAACAAGTGTTGGTGAGTGTATGGGAGAAAGGGAACCCTTGTACACCATTGGTGGGAATGTGGAATGGTATAGACATGGAAAACAGCATTGGAATTTTCCTAGAAAATTAAAAATATGACCCAGCAAACCTTCTCCTGGACATATGCCCAAAAGAAATGAAATCAACATCTTGTAAAGACATCTGCACTCCCACGTTCATTGCAGCATTATTCCCAATAGCCAAGACATGGAAACAACCTAAGTGTCTGTCAACAGACAAGTGGATAAAGAAACTGTGGTGTATTATTGGATAGAATATTACTCTGACCTAAGAAAGAACAAGATTTTGCCACTGCCACAACATGGGTGAGTCTGGAGGGCATTATGTTAAGCCAGACCCAGAAAGAAAAATATTCTAAGATCTCACCTACATGTGGACCCTAAAATAAAGAAAAATTCAAATACACAGAGCTAGAAAACAAAACAGTAGCTACAAGGGGTGGGGAGTTGGAGTGGAAATGGGGTGATATAGCTCAGATGTTACGAAGTAGCACATATGTAGGATGAATAGGTCTAGAGATCCAACACAACATGAGGAGTACACAGGTGACAGATTTGTACCGTACTTAAGAGTAAGGCTACTGAGTAGATTTTAGCAGCTCTTACTACAAGAACAGCAAAATGGGTAACTATGTGAGATGATAGATACAGCTTCACTACAGTAACTTTTAACTATCTATATATCCTATAACTTCACTTTGTATACTTTAACTTTACAAAACAAAGTTTAATTAAAATATCAACCATAAACACATCCTTCCTATATTTGGCACACAGAAAACTTCAAGGTATTCTTAATGTGTTATAATTATTTTACTTTGGACTTTTCTTAGCAAAAATTACCACATTTTATGATTCTAAGACCCACAGTTTTTCAATATTTAAAATCCATGGACTTTGTGTTCAAAGGTAATTAAAATGTACAATTATGATTTCTTCTTTCTTAGTGGAGCATAAAGATTGGTGTAGCTTACATCCACTGGCATCTTAGATTAGATGAAATATGGTTATTTTATATTTGTCCTCCTTTATGAGTTCTCCTTAGTGTTGACTAAGCTTCCTAAGCAAATGTGACTACTCTAAACTGACACTCTCTCCAATGAGAAGTTCTATGCACCATTTTCCTTCTTTTAAAAACCCCTCATCCCTTCATGCTCCTGATTCAAAAGTCTTCTGCTTTTGTGGCTTTTTTCTTTTAACATAATTTCAATTCCTTTTCAAAAAATTTTACTTCTAAACACTTTCTAATTTTCTAGTGTGGTGATCCAATACAGAAGAAAATGTGCTAATGCTATTTGATTGGGATAAAATTTGAATTCCCTACACCTGCAACTGACTCTGAAAAGTTAGAAGGAATCTTCCAGAAGCCCCTGCTTTGTATGTAGCTGATCATCAAAAGACTGTGTTGGATATTTTACAAATAATACCGTAACACTGCCCCTCTCAGAGCAGTGCCAGAAATAGTGCCTGCCCACAACTTCTTTGTTTTGGTATGGTTTCTCACCTTTTCCCTTGAGAGATGCCCAAGTGAAATCATTTTTTCTTGTAGACTGATAGGCTTGTTTATTTTTAACTCTCATTTCAAGAACTGCTCCCAGGTATAAAGGCTTTATTTCAGAAAAAGAAAAAAAAATCCTCAACAGCACTCCTCCGGAAAGGCAGAGACATGACCGAGGAACACTGCCTGGGCTCTGACCTGCAGCAGCTGACCTATCTCCTTTTCAACCTTATTTTCTGTGCTACCTGCTGAGCGTTGCCTTCTCCTTTGTATTCATCCATCCTGCTTGGCTGTAAAAAAGTGATTCCCACAACTCAGGTAGATTCTACTAGAAGAAAGCCCCAGGTCCTTCCACAGAAATGTATTGGCCTCTAGAACGATGGGGTCCTGTTGAGACCACTGCTTAGGGAAAATCCATCCCAAATTATGTAGGAGAGTTACTGTAGGACAAAACATTTTTATTCTATGCAAAATCAGTGTACCACATAGCACACTTTTCTTCAAATGATAACAGATACCCCTCTACCCAAAATGCACAGCTAATCAAGTAAAAAGTGGATTCCTGGGTGTCACTCACAGGCTGGTTTATTGTTTAGGTAAAAATGGGCATTGAGAGGTAAGGGCAAGAGGGCAGTGGCTTCTCCCTTTGATCAAGTTTTCATCTCCAAGTGACACTTTAACCTGTTTTCCAATATTAAGTGGTCCCTAGGTCACAAATACGTGATAAGTAATCATAAAAAAACTAATAATTTTCTTCATTGTATACTATTTTTACTATGCATAATTAATAAACTGGCTTTTCATCCATATTGTTGGATGTATTACTTAACATAAACACAGTTATCCATGTGAAATGGTTGCTGGTTCAAGTTCGGGGAGGGGGCTGTCAACAGAGTTGAATGTTTACAGCAATAGGACTGATCATTAGCCTAATTTCAACCAGTGTCAATTCAATGTTTGATCATCAAGAAGCCTCAAGAAATGGCAGCATTTCCATCTTTCTGGGAAGTACAAAACACAATGATTAGTGGCAAGCCAACACTGAGTGAACCCCTACCACAAAGCACCTGACCTGCTATGGGTTCGGTAAGTGAGAGTGGGACTGAACCCCAAGTCTGCTTAGGACACATCAAGGACATACAGCTTGCCAAATATTTAGGATCAGGAATTAGACAATACTACTTGGGACATTTGTGTCCACCTGTCCTTGCACTCTGAAACTCTTTCCCAAGATGAGATCACGGAGTGCCACTAAGCACTTCAAAAGCTAGGAAGGCGGCCGGGCGCGGTGGCTCAAGCCTGTAATCCCAGCACTTTGGGAGGCCGAGATGGGCGGATCATGAGGTCAGGAGATCGAGACCATCCTGGCTAACACGGTGAAACCCCGTCTCTACTAAGAAATACAAAAAATAGCCGGGCGAGGTGGCGGGCGCCTGTAGTCCCAGCTACTCGGGAGGCTGAGGCCGGAGAATGGCGTGAACCCGGGAGGCGGAGCTTGCAGTGAGCTGAGATCCGGCCACTGCACTCCAGCCTGGGCTACAGAGCGAGACTCCGTCTTAAAAAAAAAAAAAAAAAAAAAAAAAGCTAGGAAGGCTCCTTTGGTTATGGTTCTGAGTGGCTGACAAAAGTCTCCGTAGCTGGATGACCTCTAGGACACGATTTTCTGCCCCAGTTAAAGAGGGGCAGTGGGGGTGACAAGAAAAATACCCGTGAGATAAACCCAGAGTGAACTAAGCATGGGTTACATAGCTGTGAGATTTGTAAAATCCCACAGTGTGCTAGCTGCAACCATGTCTCGGACTTGGGGAAACCAGGAGTGATCTGGTTCCGTTACATTCTTCTGGGTTCTACCCAGGGTCCCTCTTGTAGTTGGTGCCTGCCTGGCGTGGGAAAACACTACGTGTCTGCATCTAACTCCAGGGCTCCAATGCAAAAGGAGAAAATGGATTTGCTGCACCTCTTACTTCCCCAGCTCCACAAGACAACTGCACTTAATCTAATTCCAAAATGTTCTGAACCAAACCTCAGCTCTATTTGGAGAATTATTTTAAATGATAAGCCTTCTTTTTGCTTCCTTTGTCTACTAATAAACAAGTGGGTAGCTTTCTTTAACATTTCCTTCTTTCTAGATCAGCTGCCAAATTGAGTGACACAAAGATACTGTATCAAGAAAAGAATATAGCTTATATTGGCCAGGTGCAGTGGCTTGCGCCAGTAGTCCCAGCACTTTGGGGGGCCGAGGCGGGCGGATCACCTGAAGTCAGGAGTTCGAGACCAGCCGAGCCAACATGGCGAAACCCTGTCTCTACTAAAAATACAAAAAAAAAAAAAAAAAAAGAAAACATTAGCCAGGCATGGTGGTGCGTGCCTGTATTCCTAGCTACTCATGAGGCTGAGGCAGGAGAATCGCTCGAACTCAGGTAGCAGAGGCTGCAGTGAACCAAGATCGCGCCACTGTACTCCAGCACAGAGCGAGACTCCGTCTCAATTAAAAAAAAAAAAAAAGAATATAACTTATATTTATACATATGTATCGGCATTAAAATTTTAAAATTTTCTATGTATGATTTATTTTGAACCCCGATATATTAGAATAGTAGTACATGTATGCAATTAACCAGTAAATGTGTAGATTGGTGGGCACAAGTTTCAACACTTTTTAGCAACGACTGCACAATTAAAAAGGTTTGAAGAGATTGTTCTTGTTAATGATCTTGTCTTCTGTAAGCCACAGACATACAGGAATGAATTCAAAGATAAAAGTAAAATCAGGGCCGGTGCAGTGGCTCACTCCTGTAGTCCCAGCACTTTGGAAGGCCGAGGTGGGTGGATCACCTGAGGTCAGGAGTTCAAGACCAGCCTGGCCAACATGGTGAAACCCCATCTGTACTAAAAAATACATATGTATATATATAAACTAGCCAGGCGTGGTGGTGGGCGCCTGTAATCTCAGCTACTCAGGAGACTGAGGCATGAAAATCGTTTGAACCCAGGAGACGGAGGTTGCAGTGAGCCAACAAGGTGCCACTGTACTCCAGTCTCAGTAACTGAGACTTTTTGAGAGAGTCTCAAAAAATAAAAAATAAAAAAGACTTTGCAACCCAGAGAGAATGTCTTGCCAGAAAGATGATTTTACTACTCTGAAAATCTAGTGTCTCTAAGAGGCAGGAAATGCCTCATATTTAGCCAAGGCCAGCCACAAATAGTTTGGGGCCGGCTGAATTACCGGTCTATCTTTGACCTATTAGTTTCATAGTTTCTTAATAACGGTAAAGGACAGTGTACATGCTAAAGAGATTATGCTTGTTGAAACTTAAAAGAAAAGGCAGGGAAAGTTAATGAAATAGAAAAAACCATTTCATTTGTTCAGTGCTATTTGAGTTCTGCCTCTCAAAGTATTTCATTTTAATTTCTACCACTGACTAACAAAATGCATAGGATCAAAGTTTTTAAAAATTCAAAACCCATTTTAAAGGAACAGGACCACTTTTTAAGAAAATAGGCTTATAGCACTTGACCTATTTCATTGTCAAAGCAGCACATCTAGAAATTATTTTTATATTGATAGAGCTTTTATAGCTTTTAATAGGACTATGGCGTTCTATACACAAGAACACGGTAGCTGGAAGTAAATAGGCTAGTGGCTCATCCTACAATTTCTGTTTGGCACTGGATGGGCTAACAAGCCCATGAGCATGTCTGTGTTTTCCAACTTTTCTACATCACTGGCCAAAAAACAAAAAAAGCCCACACATACATAACACATACACATACATGAGTACAGAAATACAGACAGACAGATGAGACAAGTGAAAGAAAGAAGGGTTGCAGTTGTCTTGCAAGGGATATGGCAGGATACCTGGGATGCTCTCTAATTTCCTTCTGAGCTCTTCATTTTCTTGTTGCAGTGAAATAACCTCCTGCTCCAGCTCCTGGCATCGAGGACAATAGCCTTCCTCTTCCTCCTCCTCCTCCTCTTCTGGCAGTGTAGATGAAGATGGGTGGCCATGGGATTCGGACGTTGCTGGGGAAGTCCAGCCACCTAATGTATGCACAGGAGAGGTTGACAGAGGATCCACATCGGCCAGGTGGCCATATTCACTGGCTGACGAGGGGTTTGGAGTCGGAAAGCTCCCCGAGAGCAGGTAATTTTGTAGAGAATCAGTGAAAACCCTCAAAAAGGCAGAAGTTTGTTGTTTTCTTTGCATATATTGCATCTCTATGTCTACATTGTCTGAGGTCTGACTGTGGACCCCCTTCCCAATGTGACAGTGCTCCTGTCTTTCGTTGTAACTTGAGCCTTCCTGCTTTACGCAAGAAATCATGGACTGAGAATGGTTGGAGTCCAGGAGTTTTCCTCCACAATTTAAGAGGCTAAGAACTCGACTGCACTGTTGGGCAAAGGCATCCAAGATCATTCGACTCTCTGAAACAAATGAAAAGACACATCAGTGACCAACAGCCAACAGCAAAATATAAATAAAGTCCTCAATTTTGAGCTCAACATTCAAACATGTTAAAAATATGTATTTCTACTCTCTGTCATAAGCCAAGACGACACAGTAAATCCACTATGAATAGAATGCATAGCTTCCTGTTGTTCTGCGACTGCGGGATGCTAGATGAGTCACACCCAGTCTCTTGCTCTAGGAAACGGCTGGACTGTGACTTTGGGCACCATATAGAGATTTTCCTCTCTGTGGCATTAACTGGCTGCACAGGTCTGAACTCACACCTTTGGTTTCATTAATATCCTTACTCTAATGAATCGAGTCAGCCACTGCAGACTCAATTCCTCATTGATAGGAGGGCTTAAAGCAATCATTACTTCTATTTCTGGAGTGCCCTCATGCCCTTGCGATTAATCAGCTGATACAATCCCTGCCGAGAGTACATAGCTCCCAGATGCAAACTGGAAAAGAAAGATAAGTCTTTTTGAAGAGCTCACTAGAAATCTAAGGTAAAGCAAAGAGTGGGCCTATGGGCACAGGATGAACACAAAACTGTACGTGTCTTCTAACATCTGTGTTCACTATTCCTTCTTTTCACTTATTTGCTAACTTGGATTTCTCGTCAAGGCCAATGTTTAGGCTAACCTGATCATTTGAAAATCAGTAGTATCACTTCTTAGAACCTCTTCCGGTAGACTGCCAAATATTCTAAAATGGCACAAGGCATGGGTGCCTCTTAGCCCATGTACATGAATTCTAAAGCATATTGTCAACCATTGAAAGCAAAAAGCAAACAAAAGCAATCAACTCACTGCAAAAACAAAAGGGGGAAAAACCCAAATTGTGAAAATGTAATTTAATGATATCGAACGGTCTTGAAAATTTACCCTAAATATAAATGTCACGAGGTAGATTCACTTCTTTCCTGATTGCCACCTAGAATGGGCTATTATAAATACAGAGAGGGGCACTTTTCAGAGCTGACACAGAAGCATGAGGATGTCTCTTATTTCCTCTCCCCTTTCCCAGAATAATGGCAACAAACAAAATATTCGAGATTTTAGATGCCTATAACTATTGTTTAAGATAAAAATGCAACCAGCACTAGCTCTCCCTGAAAATGTTGACTAACTGTATTTTTTTTGGAAAGAAAAAAAACTTTCAGAATAAAAAATGGTGAGATGTTCAAGGGCTGCTATAGGAATAATCAGCTAGAACAGCTTCAATAAGAAATTCCCTAGAACACACCCAGGATGTAAGACCAAGGAAACCACACTTCAGGAGAACTCCATGCAGTGCTCAACATTCCACTGTGTTCTTTTTTCTTGCTATTCTTTCATGAAATAACTAAGATAATCAGAGGAGAGGGGTCCGAGTGCTCTTTTCCAACTTTTTAATAAGAATATATACGTAAAGCAGCTGGGTATGGTGGCTCACACCTGTAATCTCAGCACTTTGGGAGGCCAAGGTGGGCGGATCATGAGGTGGGAGATGAAGACCATCCTAGCCAACACGGTGAAACCCTGTCTCTACTAAAAATACAGAAATTAGCTGGGCATGGTGGCGCATGCCTGTAGTCCCAGCTACTCAGGAGGCTGAGGCAGAAGAATCACTTGAACCCAGGAGGCAGAGGTTGCAGTGAGCCGAGATGGTGCCACTGCACTCCAGCCTGGAGACAGAGTGAGACTCCATCTCAGGAAAAAAAAAAAAAAAAAAAAAAGAATATGTATGTAAAGCCCATATAGCACAGTGTTTGGCACATGGGAAGCATCCCTTACATCTCCCAAATCCTGAATCCCGCTGAAAAACTGCAAGTCAGAACAGAGGCCTGATCTCTTCTACTCAGTAGAGGATCAGAGGATCATAAACTGCACTGGAGTGTGAGAGGCCAGCACAACGCCTTGAGAAATAGTTACTGAACACATAGCAGGTACTCTTGTACATACATAGAGCATCTCAGTTTATAGCATTATCAGATTTACTTGACTGGGGCAGGGGTAGCAAGTCCACCCTAAGCTGGTTGAGAGTCCATAGGACTATTTTCTTCTTAGGATAGTACTTTCTTATTCTTAGGAATTCCCATTCTAGACCCTCAGACCTTGGCAGCAGAACCGCCACCTGACCCTCCTTCTCCAGCCAATCCTGTCCCCATGGCCAAGTACCCCAAGATCCAGGAATTCCCCACTCAAACTGCTTTAAGGATCTATGCTGCCATCTTCTCTTTAGCCATCAATCCAAAGACAGTGATCATGGTGTCAGACCCTGGAAGTGTGAACTGGGACCTCCATATATGTATATATGAGGTCCCTCCTGGTGGAAGATAAAGCTGGGAGTAGGGAGAGAAAGACATGGGTTGGCTGTAAATTCCAAACCTGGTTACCATGAAGGTGTATTTGTCAAGGTAGGTGGACGGAACATATTTTGTTACACAATTTGTTAGCTTGATGATTTATACTTTGTAACTATCTGATACATGCTCTGTGAGGCATCATCTGTACTCTTAATCTGGTGTCTCACAAAAATATTTGGGTGCCATTTATTTACAATGGCCAAAACCAAATAATAAGAAAGCCAACGGCTGAACTATACAAGTAAGAGGTTTAAGATGTTACACTCATTTTTTTTACTTCCTGGTTTCTGTTCTTTTATTAGTAAAATCAAAGGATGATATTGATTAGGAATTTTCAATTCCAGCACAACAGCAGTTTTCATTCATTTTAATCCTATAATCCCATTCTAGACCTGAAGTTGCATTTACTGTTTGCATTTTAATCAGCATAGTCCAACATAACCTTGATGAAAGGGACAAAATATGAAAGTCTAACACAGAATTGCCTGGTAAGAACTGCTTGAATGTATTTGTTCGGTGTCCTACAATACACTCAGTAGTTTTAATCATATTGATAAATCACATTAGAGCATAGATTTTAAGGGAAAAAAATCTGACTTAGGGACAAGCGTGATTTGTTTTCTTAATTGAAGGATAAACTTGTAACATGCTGAGAAAAAATCATTATGTGATATACTACATTATGAAGATAATCTATTAAAGTGCACTCAGAATATGAGAGAATAGCTACAATCATAAAGTAGTTCTTGCCTGCAGTTTTTTAAATGCTTCAATCTGAATTTGCTTTCAGAAATGATATGTACAAAAAGGGCTACTGTCACCCTTAAAGTTGAATTTTTTCTCTTCTCAATACCTTGAATTATTTGAATATTATTTTAACATTGATACATGGAAGAGTGTGATGAAAAATACTACCATTACATTTGATGGAAAATAGCAAATCTTTCCACCTAATACACATTGCATGCAGCAATAGTTTAGCCTTCTAGACAGAATATAATTACAAATGCAAGTACTGTGTGATGCCCATTATCATTAAGAAATGGACAAAAGTTCTGTTTTCATACGAGCACAATTGAATGGCTACTGATCTATGATTCTCAATTGAGCAAACTGTGAACATGTATCATGATGTTAACTTTTTTTTTTTTTTTTTTTTTCTTTTTAGTCATAGAATGCTCCACTCAAGTGATGGCAGGGAAAGAGAAAATCAACAGTTTACAGAAGGACTACTTTATCCCTAACTTCCCTAAAATTAAACGCCATAAAATGTTAATAAATCACAATCACAAAGCCCTCCAAAATGCCCACTTCTAATTTATTTTTCTTTATTGTGCAGCCTATTGGGAGATAATATCATGCTGCAAATTGTGCCTTGTCCGATTCCAAAATCTGAACCCATGATTATTTTTTTAATTAAAAAATTCATTTCGAGAAATTCGTCTGAATTTAAGTTGTTTAATCCATCCTAAATCTGATAAGTGAGTAAGAAGAGGGATGGGAAGTAGGCAATCAAACAGTCTCCCTACTTTACCGCCCTTCTTTGTAAGTAAAGCCTTGAATGGAATTTGCCCATCACAGCAGATCCCCAAGAGAATTCTGTTTCTATGAAGGAGATCACAGTAGTCAAGATTAGTGGTAACCTTTTGATTTTAGCCCAGCGAAGGGTGAAATATATTAATATTAAAAATGCAGAAGCAGAAATTTTTTTAGTGACCTACTATCATGTATTCATATATTATATCTACCCAAGGATTTCTCACTAGTTCAAAATAGATGATTTCCTTAAAACATTAATTTAACTTCTTTTTAAGAGACGACTTCATGGCATAGAAAATAGAAGTTAGAAAACGAAAGCATCTTTGGAAGCACTACCCTTGTCTTAAATCAATGAACTATGTCTTTTTAAAAAAATGCCATCCAATTTTTTTTTCATAATGGCAAACATCAACACAGCAAAACAGGATGCAATTTTTCTAAATAAATAAATCAATGATGTGTCAAAAATTAACAGATGAGTTAATATACTCGGTGCTATCAAAACCAGATGGTGCTTCCTAATATTCATCCTGCTCAGTCAATCCCTGAATATTTTCTGGACCATCGGTATATAAAATAGGATGCTGCTATTTGTGATGGCAAACAAAAGCAATCATGCCTGCCAAGCACATACTATAACAGGCAGCATTTCAGCTCTGCTAGACAGAAAGTAATTAGAATGCTTTTAATGTCCAAAAGAATGATGCTGATAGGCTGCCACAGATGTGTAGATTTATGAATATTTATATGGTGGTTTATAGCTGACACTTTTATCAGTTGAAGAAGATAAAATATCTGCCTGACTCAAAAGCTTGACAGTCAGGTTAATAAAATCTCATTAAAGAGAATGACCTATGCAATTATATAGGATTTATTGTAATTCATTTTTGATTGTACTCTGCTTAAAGATGCAATTTCCCATTTCCTGATGCCAAATTTAGGCTGCATATCAAGATCTACGTGGGTTTTAACTCTAAGCCTCCCACAGAGGAAAAATATGCTTTTAAAACCATGGTGTATTACCCCTTTTAAGGAAAATTATACTCTTCATGAGATTTTATAAGAATGTTGAAAAAAATCTATTTTTAATCACATATTTCTCTTCTCAGTTATGGCCCTTAATGGCAACTAAGATTCACTTCAACCCTTTCATCTCTTCACTGCATTTACTCTGGACACTCAGTTATGTCTCTTCTTCTGTCCTTGACTCATTTCATCACATGAATGTTTTGGCTATTTTCAGTTTACCAGGTAGCCTCAGACACTGCAATTACACTTTTGCAAAGGTGCAACAGGCAAAGCACCACTCCCATCCCCCACCCCATCCTGTATGCTTAAATGGCCATGGGTCTGTGCACACAAGCTCATTGGTTCAAAGTGGAACGACTAATTTCTCAAAGAACCAATCAGCTCTTCAAGTGGTTGTGCCCCTGATGGCCACTCACAACACTGTGCCTGTTAAGAGATGGTTTTGTCCATCAGTGATTAACATTATGACCACAATTCATGATGTCTAATTCTATGGCTTTTTTCCTCCCAGACTATTTTCCTCACTGCATGGAAGAAACCTACCATCCAATTCCCATCTTTCCAACAAGCACGAGGCATCCAGCCCTTGGTGCTATCAAGCTTACCCCTCTCGATGACCTCCCTTAAAAACAACAAAAGCAGCCGTGAGAATAAAAGGAAATACAGAGAAGTTTGAAAGGCATCAAAAAAACCCCTCTTCACTCCTTTAGATTTAGTGATGTTATAATTTCCATCTGGGAACAGAGACAAAATAAACTAAACAGGACATTAGAGGGAACACTGAAAGAGAACATTGAGAACAAGGTGAGAAAAGGGAGGAAAAAAAATAAAACACTCCATGAATGAAGGACAGCAAGGAAACTGCCAAGGTAGAAGTGACCAAGGAAAGAACAGCAAGTGACTGGTGCAGAAAAAAAGAAGCAATACAGGAAATATATAGCCAGCTAAAACTATGGATGAAAATGGAAATGAGACGGGGGTAAATTTACAGTGTATAACAGGAAGTAAAATATGGAAAGACAGTCAGCAAAGGCTGGAAAGAGAAAGCAAGAGGAGATGAAAGACTGACCTGGGCAGATAATGAGGGGAAAACCTCAATGAAAATGATGGAACTGAGGCTATGCAAAAGAGTGAAAGCAAAACACAGAAAATGGGGAAAGGACTCAAATGGCTGGAAAACAACATAAAAATACAGGATGGTAAAGCTGAGTCTAGAAATAAACATACGCCTGAACAAGAAATAGTTTAGGAGAAAATAAGATCCCAAACCAGAAAGAAAACGAACCTCCTTAAGAAAGGGGGAAAAAAGAAGAAAAGTAAGGAGGAAAATCAAGTAAGCCAACTGCCTAACGAAGAATATAAAAACACAATGGAATACTGGGGCAAGAGCAACTGAAAAAAATATACCCCACAAACAATAAGGAAGCCCACCTAAGAATCCCACTGAAAGCAATCAACCATCTTTATATCAGTGAGAGATGTGACAGATCAAGTCTTCACTATAACCTGTAATTAGGTTTTCTTTTTCAAAACCAATCCTTCATGTGTCAAAATATTGACAAACAACAGATTTATTAGTGGAGGCATCTATAACTCATTTAGACACAACACTCTATTTCCCACAGGGGAAAAAAAAAAGAGTCTCAGATTCACTGACATGCAGGATTTGGGGGGCTCCAAAGTGTCATAAAAGGCCTTGGCAGGAACTTTTAGTTCTAATGGGCGGATAAATGTGGCTGCACCCACTGGGAGCTGGTGGAGAGGTCCCTTGGGCTCAGGCCTCAGGCTGTGGCCTCGCAACCAGCCCATCTTGCTCCCTACAGGCAGGCAGTGGGCTGCTTTGCCCCGGCAGCGCCCGCGGACTCGGGATAAAGGAGAGGAGTCGCGGACCCCAGGGTGGGTGCTCCCCACGAGGTGTTTCTGCAGGGCTCAGGCGAGATGCTCCGGAGGGGCAGGGCCCTGCGGCGGGCAGGGACCAGGGGATGGCGGGGACGACGATGTGGGCGGTGGGAGCAGAGTGTTTGCGGCTCCCGGGCAGGGAGGAGGGACGGGTTGGTTCCCCGCGCCTCGCGAAGTCCACGGCGTGGCAGACGCGGGGCCCCGAGTCTCACAACCAGAAGGTGGGAGGGGAAAGGGACAGAGCAAGACAGAGAGCACCCGAGAAACACAGGCGCACATAAAAAGACATAAGGAAAAACGCAGCTGAGAGCCAACCAGCATGGACTGAGATAGTGTGAGAGTGCATCAAAGAGGTGGCGAAGAAAGCACCAGAAGGCAAAGGAGAAGTGGAGAGAAGAAAGAAATGGAGTAAGGAGGAGAAAGGCAAGAAGCGGACGGAAAAAGTGAAGCAGTACTAGAGCGTGCCAGCGAGGCGGCCCGAGAAGCTTTTCCCTTAGCGGCCGCCGCTATCCCCCTGGGGCGTCCGGCCCCACTCCGGCCCACGCCCAAGCGATCCCGGCCGCCGACCGCCACAGCCGTGCTTCCCGGTGCCGCATCCAAGCCGCGGAGCCACCTGTTAAGCGCGCGCCGTCGGAAGCCCAGCCGTGGCGGCGCTGGAGAATCCTCAGGAAGTTTCTGGGCGCGCGGGGAGGCCTCAGGGCGCGCCCCGACGTCCCGACTCGGCCCAGCACGGAAGAGTGTCGGCGGGCCCCCGCTTCTCCTTCCCGGGTCCCCTCCCGCTGCCCCCGGCCGTGGCGGGAAGGAAAGTTGTGCCGAGAGTTGGTACCTGCGCTGAGCTCCAGGCTGGCGCCGTCGCTACCCGTGCCGCCGGTGCCGGCGGCCGCCGCCGCGCCTGGGCCATACCTGACGACGGCGGCGAACGAAGACGACGACGAGGCGGCGGGGGACGCGGGCGGCGGCTGCGCCGGAGTCCTCAGGTGGCCCTGGGATGTGGCGGGCGTGCAGGACGGCGACGACGACGAAGCGGCGGCGGCGGCCCGGCCGGGCCCGGGGGGGTAGGAGCTCTGCGCCTGGAACTGCTGCGGCGGCGGCTCGCTGCTGCTGATGGAGACGGCGGCGTGCGGCGCGAAGGGCGGCGGGGGCGGCGGGGGCGCCCGCACGTGCGGCAGCTCCACCAGGGTGGGTCGCTCGTAGCGCTTGGCCAGCGCCGGTCTCTTGCTGGGGAACGTCTTGAGGACGCTGTAGGGGCTGCGCTGCTTGTAGATTTTGGGGACGCTGGGCCCCTCCTCTGCAGGCTGCATCTCCTCCTCCATCCGGCGCCTCGGGGCCGGTCCCCCGGAGCACGTCCCCTCCCCGCCGGGCGCCGGGCTCCGAGGGTGCCTCCGCCGCCTGCCCGCCGGCTCTGCCCTGGTGCGCGCGTGTGGGAGGGTGTGTGTTTGTGCCGTGGCCGCCGCCGCCGCCGCCGCCTGTCGCTGAGGCTGGCATCGCCGAGCCCCCGCGCGGGGGGCTGCCGCCCGAGCTCCTGATTGACAGGCCGCCTCGCCAATGCCTGGAGGGAGAAAGGAGGTAAAGAGCAAGTGTTTAGGGTAATATCTGCTAATGATAATGGGGGCGGGGCGGGGCCTGGCGCCGCAGCCGCCCGCGGGGTCTGCCCGCCGGCTCCGCGCCTCCGACGGGGAGGGGGGGAAGGGGGAAAGCGAGGACCTGGAGGGCTCCCGGGAACTGCTGAAGAAGGTGGGGATCCTGGATCTGGCTACGGCGAGACTTTAGAGACCCAGATGTGGACTCGAGGCTTCTGCGGCTGCGGGCGGGGTCCGGCTTCCTAAATGAGCTCCTGGCGCCCCCTGCATGACCCCAAACTCTCGGGGTTGCACAGAGGAGGGGCTAGTGGTTGGGGCGGGGTCGTTAAGAGTACGCGTGTATTACCGCAAGTTCTTCTACCAATCGGGAATTGCTCTCCGATCTTTCTGAAAAGAACCTCTTGAAGATCTTGGCCCAGGTGGTCGCGCGGTGTTTACAGGGCTCTGGGGTCCTGCTTTCCCCGAGCCTCGCGGCCTCTAAGCTCATGCGGAACATAAAAGCGCGCAGGGCGTAGAACTTTTTCACGTTTTCATTTGTTTCCCGTAGGGGCCCTGAGAATGTGCATGACACCATCATTCCCCCCACCCCCCATTATAAAGATGAGAAAACCGAGGCGCAGAGAGGCCGAAGGGAATTGCCCAAAGTCAGATACTCGGGAGTGTGTGGCTGTGTTGCACTGACGCATCCGGATTGTTTGAATTCAGCTCCTGACTTCTCATACCCAGTAGACTCTGTGCAATTGAGTGGGGAAATGACCTGACACCTCCCTTTGAGGTGATTACTTTCAACAGTGTCATTTTTAATATGTGTATATGTACTTGCAAGACCAAGGTAACTCGAGAACTCACTCCTTCATTGTCTAAGACACTCACTGCAACTGGCGTCATCCGGCGAGGGTCTGGAGGGTGCCTAATTTCAGTAGCCGTTTGAATGAGAGATCTCTGGTTTGGAGGAAGATCCTCCATGGGGCACAGATGTCCTGTCTCTCCCAGCCACTTTTTGGAGCAGAGGGTCCATTGCTCCCTATCTCAGATCACTCCTCCTCTAGGCCAACCAGCATACCCTGCCGCAGGGTTGCTTTTCAGCCTTCCTTTTTCGTTCTCCAGGTCAGAGTTCTGGGTGCTCCTTGGTGCAGGACCCTCATCTCTGCACTCTGGAGTTTGTTTCCTTTTCAGAGCCTTCCTTTTATTCTTTGGAAGGTGACCCATTTTCTTCTGGGGGTTCACATCTTTCGGCCTCTTCTTTCCCTGGTCTCCTTTCCTTTGGAAGCTTTTTCTCTCTCCCTTGCTGGTTCAGCTTCTGTATTATTCCCCCCTAGATTGTCTCCCTCTCTCCTGCAGCTTCCTCAGATGGTGCTGTGCTTCCACCCCCCCCATCCATTTATTAGAGATGAAATAAATAATGCCATAAATAAAAGTATTTGGGAGTCCAGGAACTGTCAGGGCTGATTAGGGCATAGAGGACATTTTCTTTCTCATTATGCAAAAGCATTTCATGGGGAAATAAAAGAGGTTTCATTGTAACTCATGCATGTCATATTTCAAGGAATTCAAGATATTAATCATATTTAACATTATTTGCAATGTTTCTCCCTGGCTTCTGAAAACTGCTAAATGAGGACACGTGGATCGCTAGGAAAAGGAGACAAGCATGAGGGGGACAGTTAAGAAATAATGAAATGCTGGTGAAAGACAGAGAAAGAGAATGAGATGCCAGGGAGATGTTTCTTAGGCACCTAAGTGAGAAATGGGGGAGCTACTTCTGAGACGTGAGACAGCTGAAATTGAATGATATACTGGAGGAAATAAATGATAACAAACCTCCCCACACTTTCCTTTCTATAAAGCAGTTCTGAATTTTGCATTGAAATGTTTTCCTCCCACTTTACTCCCAGATAATTTGCCAATAAGTCCTGGCTTTTGAAAAGAAATTGGGGTGGTGGCAGTGTGGGGCGTTTAGAGGGGAGAAATCTTTTAGTTCTTCTGAAGAAGTAATTTCCTGTACCTGGGGGCTTTCTCTTCTATGTAGTTTTAAATGTATATCCTCCTCACCACTTAAGCACCTGAAGAGACTGGGAACAATACTTCTATTGTATATTTTCTATTGAAAAGGACCTGCTGTCCTTTACATCAAAAAGTGATCATTTCTATAAAAGCTGAAATAATCAAATTAGTCATTTAGCTTTTTAAAAGTTGGGGGAGGGGAAGGTTCCCAGAGGAAAAATATTTAAAAGTTTTAAATGATCAGCTTTCAGATTTTCATGTGGGCAGTCACCTGTATCTGGGTCCTGGGTTCATAGAAAAATGAAGTACTTAAGAATCGCTCTTTAAAAAACAAAGTGAGCATTTATTCTAAGTGTGGAGTTGAAGGCAATTTTAAAATTATAACTGACCACTAATCCCTGCCTGAGATTGTATTTAACTGAGTATTGTACATCGATGTAATGTATTTAAGTGTTTATAAAATTACTGGTAGCACTCTGTGAGCATCTTGCTCTAAATTGTGGCCTAGATTATCAGATAGTGACTTTGCTGATGTCTTGGGGGTCTCATAGGAGCTGATAGAATAGTAATTACACCCATGCTTTAAATCTTTTTAGATATTTACTCTTATCTCAGAAAAAAAAAGAGAGAGAGTGAACTTTTAAAAGCCAAGTGGCTATTTATGGACAGGGTAATTTTTTGATTGGCAGCATGTCAATTCCTTGAGCCATCCAGAATGTAGCTTTTAAATAATAACTCAGCCATGGGAAATGCTTTTTATTGCACCAATTTCAATGATATTTAATGAGCTTCTGATTGACTGTTTGATCTCCCAATGTTTTGTGCTACTTTTAATTCATTTCATATAATAGAAAAAAAAAGTAATTGGAATAAAATTTTGTGACAAGATAATGACCTTCCACTTTGAAATTAAATGTCTGATTAGCTTCAACATTTTAATGCCAAGATGATATTGCAGCAGGAACAGGACTATGCATGCTATCATTTGGTACAAAATGACTTAGGAATACTCCTGTGCTTTTCCCATTGCATAGCAAAAAAAGTGTGGTGGCTATGTAATCGTAGGTACACAGGACTAGAAGGGACCTTTGCAGTCGTTTATTCTTGTGACTGAGCCTCTGCCCATAGTTTTCGATGGCCCTGGCAAGTGGTTGTGCAAACCATGTTTAAATGCCTCCACTGATGGGGATCTTGCTACCTTCAGGGACCTTATTTCCCCAGGTAGTTATTCCACAAATATTTACTGAGTGTCTACCATGTGCTAGGTACATTTCTAAGCACTGGAGGATATAATGCTAACCCAGATCACAAGGTCCTACTATTATGGATTTAGGTGGAACAGGTAAACAAACTAGTAATTAACTAAAAAACATTATTTCAAATAGAAATAACTATGATTAGGGACAGGCGCAGTGATTCATGCTGGTAATCTCAGTACTTTGGGCGGCTGAGTGGGGAGGATCACTTGAGCCCAGGAGTTTGAGACCAGCCTGAACAACATAGTGAGATCCCGTCTCTACAGAAAAATAATAATTACTGGGCAAGGTGGTATGCATCTGTAGTTCTAGCTGCTTGGGAGGCTAAGGTAGGAGGATCACTTGAGCCCAGGAGTCCAAGGCTGTAGTGGACTATGATTGTGCCATTGTACTCCAACCTGGAGGACAGAGCTACACCTGTCTCTAAACAAACTATGATGAAAAACCAGGATGGGAGACAGGGCTTGGTGGCTCATGCCTGTAATCCCAACACTTTGGAAGTCCAAGGTGGGAGAATTGCTTGCATCCAGGAGTTTGAGACCAGCCTGGGCAGCATAGTGACACCCTATCTCCACAGAAATAAAAAATTAGCCAGGTATGGTGGCTAATAGCACCTGTAGTTTCAGCTCCTCAGGAGGCTGAGGCCAGAAGATCATTTGAGCCTAGGAGGTTGAGGCTGCAGTGAGCCAAGATCGTGCCACTGCACTCAGCCTGGGCAACAAAGTGAGACCCTTTCTCAAAAAAAAAAAAAAAAAAAAGGGCAAGGGTGTACTTTTGATAGAGTGTGACTGAGATGATCTCTCTGCGGTGGAACAATAGTTCACTCATGAGAAAAAGCTGCCCATGAGAAGAGCAGCCCAGGCTAAGGGACTATAGGTGCAAGAGCCATAAGAACCATAAGATGGGAACAAGCTTGATGTTCTCAGGGAGCTGAAAGAGGGCAAATTTTGGGAATTGCCGTGGCAAGGGGCAGAGCAAGGAGGAGAGGAGAGAGGCAGGCTGGGCCCAGGCTGTGCAGGGCCTTGTACATCATGGGACACTTGGGGGATTTATTCTAAAGGCAGTGGGAAGTCTTGGAGGTAGTTACACGGAGGTAATGACATGACCAGATTTATGTTCTTAAAAAATGATGTTTTCAGAAAAGTTAAAATCGTGACTCTCATACAGACATAAAAATGAACACGTGTTAAAGATTTTATTAAACGTAATTACTCAGGGCCCTTATAGTGTTCAAAGGGAAGCACAGATTGGTGTGGAATAAAGGAATGTTGAATTAAATGTGTAAATGATTTTTCCATGGGGGCATGCAGATTCCATGGTATGGATGTACCACAGGCTCTTCAACCATTCACCTGTTGGAAGACATTTTGGTTGTTTTCAGTGTGGAACTGTTACAATTATTGTTGCTCTGAACAAACACAGGTTTTTATGTGGACGTGAGTTTTATTTTTGGGGGAATAAACATCTGGGAGTGGATTGCTGGGTAATTTCATAGTATTTTAAAAGATTCATTCTGCTTTGTGGACAATTAACTTTACAGGATCAGATTGGCAGCAGGGAGAGAATTTATTTTCAAAACAACAGCTGAGTGATCCTTTTAAAATATAATCATGTGGGTCGGGTGTGGTGGCTCATGCCTGTAATCCCAGCACTTTGGGAGGCCAAGATGGGCAGATCACGAGGTCAGGAGTTCGAGACCAGCCTGGCCAATATGGTGAAACCCCATCTCTACTAAAAATACAAAAATTAGCCAGGTGTGGTGGCATGCACCTGTGGTCCCAGCTGCTCGGCAAGCTGAGACAGAAGAATCGCTGGAACCCGGGAGGCGGAGCTTGCAGTGAACTGAGATCACGCCACTGCACTCCAGCCTGGGCGACAGAGTGAGATTCGTCTCCCAAAAAAAAAAAAAAGATATACACACACACACACACACATATGTAAAATGTGGTCTCCACTCTGCCTTCTCTGGTCTTCCTCCTTAGAGTAAAAAGCAGAGTCCTTAAAATTGACAGCTTAAGGCCTCTCATGATCTGTCACTACCCCTTGCCTCTGGGACCTCATTTCTTATACTCCTATTATGGTGGTGGAGGGAGGGGTTCCTTGCTCCCAGAGCTCCCAAGATGGTGGCTGGCCGCTTCCAAAATGGTGGCGGCCTGTTTCCAAGATGGTGGCAAGCCTTGTGTTCTCCGACCTAGGGTTCTTGACCTCAGGGATTCCAAGGAATGGAATCTTGGGCCATGTGGTGAGTGTTAAAGCTCTATTAGAAGCCATGGGTCACGGAAGAGAACTGTGGAACCCAGTGACTAGCGTTCAGCTCGGTTAGGACGAACCCAGGCACTTAGCCGTGCAGGAACAATGGCAAGCCTTTAGCCTGATCAGGAGTGGCAATGGGCACCTCGCTGGATCAGGAGCACAGCAGACACCTTGCCGGATCTGGAGGGATGGAAGTCAGCGGCGGGTCTGTGACTGCGGCAAACAGCAGTGGTGGACAGGGAGCGAAAGCTCAGCTTGAGCGGTAACAAACATGGACCAGAAGACAGTGCAGTTGCAAGAGTTAATGGAGTGAAAACAGAGCTCCCATACAAAGGGAGGGGATCAAAGAGGGTAGACGTTGCCAGCTCAGCTCGAATGCCTGGGTTTATATCCTGATCATTGTCCCTCCTGCTGTGCTCTCAGGTGATAGATGATTGGCTATTTCTTTACCTCCTGTTTTTGCCTAATTAGCATTTTAGTGAGCTCTCTTTACTATCTAATTGGTTGGGTGTGAGCTAAGTTGCAAGTTGCAAGCCCCATGTTTAAAGGTGGAAGCGGTCACCTTCCCAGCTAGGCTTAGGGATTCTTAGTCGGCCTAGGAAATCCGGCTAGTCCTGTCTCTCACTCCTTCCCTCCCTCACTTCTCTCCAGCCCCACTGGTCTTGAACCGGCTAAAAATATCCTGTCTCATGCAGGATTCTTGCTGTCACTGCTCCTTCTGCTTGAAATACTGTTTCCCCAGATACCTGTATAGCTCTCGCCCTCATCTCCTCTGGGTCTTTGCTCTTGTATCCCTTTCACAGTGAGGCCTGCACTGATCACCTATTTACAGCTGATTTACCTGTCCCTCCCTGCCCCCCCATATCCTTTCCTGTCTGACACCTATCACCATCTGTTACGCTGTATATTTACTTGTTTATTATTAGCTTCCATCGACTACAATGCAAACCCCCTCAGGGCAGAGATTTTATCTGTTTTGTTCTCTACAGAGTCCACAGCATCTAAAATAATGCTTAGCACATAAAAGAGACCCAATAAATATTTGCTGACTGAGTGACATGATGAAGCCCTGGCAGCAGTCTAAATAAGAGCCAAGACTGCTTGGACCAGTGTAGCGGCAGTGACGATGGAAGGAAGTGGGCAGATCCGGAATGCATTCAAGAGCAACCTGTTCTGCTTTATATAGCTCTCAACAGTGGAAATTTTTTCCTTGTGTTGAACACAAATTTACGTCTTTGCTTCTCAGAACTGTTGGCCCTTGCGGCTATTCAGAGGAAGCTTAATCCCCTCCTTCCTCACTTTGGAATGAAATCTACAACAGTTTTATCTTTCCTTCTGGGTTAGGAAAAACTCTAACTGCATTTTTCCTCTGCTGTCACACCACAACACTCATCAACATAGAAGACTTCTGTGACCAAACGTGTGGAGGGTTTTCTCTACCACCAAGCACCGGACACCAGCTGGTGTCAATTCAGTTCTGACACCATCTACCTGGAGATAGCATCAGATCACACAGGATGAAGGATCAGTCCCCAAGACTGCCCCTTCCACAGATACCAGTCACAAGTCCGGGCCTCCGGAACTTCAGACCTACTGGCTTCATGTTGCGGTTCCTATGACCCCCTCTTTGGGTTCAATTAATTTGCTGGAGCAGCTCACAGAACTCAGGGGAATAGTTACTTACGTTTGCCAGTTTACTATAAAGGATATCCCAAAGGGTACAGATGAAGAGACGTGTAGGGTGAGATATAAGGGAAGAGGCTCAGGGCTTCCGTGCCCTGCCTGGGCACACCACCCTCCAGGAACCTCCACGTGCTCAGCTATCCAGAAGATTTTGGAACCCAGTTCCTTTTGGGTTTTTGTAGAAGCTTCATGATGTCAGCATTCCTTTTTCCAGTATACAGAGTGGGGCCCTCTCTGGCAAGGGTATTAAGACCCACGCTCATGCTTCTCAGAATAGGGGATTTGGAAAAAAAAAAAAAGACCCACAGTCAGAAAGGTGGGGGGAAGATTAAAGTTCGGCCTTGGGGCAGGTGAGAGGAGGGCAGGTCAGAGTTTGCGTTTCCTGAGGTCTGCCCCTGAGGCCTAACATACTCAACACTGTAACAAAAGATTGTAACAAGGGCTATGAGAGTTATGAGCCAGGAACAGTGGATGAAAACCAATATATATCTTAACACTATACTTTCCTATGATGGTTTCTAAGACGTTTTTGGAATCCTTTTAAAGAGTAGACGAGGACAGTCATCTTTGATCTAATTACTATTTTTTTTCACTAATAGAATTCTAGAATCGTTAGGACTCTTTTAGTAGCAAGTGACAGAAATCCACTCAAATGGACTTAAGCAAACATGTTTATGGCTTGAATACCCATGAAGATGAGAGATATATCTGCAGACGTGGGTGCTCACATGCTGTTGTTAGTAATCTACCCCTGTCCATTCTTGCCTCCAATTTTCTTTGTGCTGATTCATTCTCTGGCAGGTCTTTCCTTTACAGTGTCTATCTGGCCACCAGCAGTTGTCAACTGTGTGCAAGAGATTATCTCTTTCCCATCAACTCCAGAATTGACTATTGGCTAATTGGGTCTTGATAATGGATTAGTTTATTTGTCCGTTGACCCTTCCAATATTATGATGTTGTGGCTATTTCCCTTCAGAGAACTGAAGAAATTCCCCCTAAGTCACCAAGCAAATCATTGAAGAAGTTAGCTCAATATTCTTCTCTTTATCAGTGTAGCAAATATACCTTGTCAAGTTTCATAACTTTAACCTTTTATTCTCTATTTTTCACTTTCTTCCAACTCCTAAAGGAACATTCCTCCCAAAGAGCTGAAAGCACCATGGACATAAGTATGAGCTTAAGATATTTAATTTTGTTTTTTTATTTCATTATTATCATTATTATTTTGATGATGATTATTATTATTAGAGACAGGGTCTCGCTCTGTCATCCAGGCTGGAGTGCAGTGGTGTAAATCTGGCTCACTGAAGCCTTGACCTCTTGGGCTCAGGCAATCCTCCTGCTTCAGCCTTACATATAGCTGGGATCACTGGTTTGAGCCACCATGCTCAACGTGGTTTTTTTTTTTTTTTTTTGAGAGAGAGGGTCTCACTTCATTGCCCAGCATGGTCTTGAACTCCTGGACTCAAGTGATCTTCCTACTTCGGCCTCCCAAAGTGCTGGGATTACAGACATGAGCCTCTGTACCCAGCCACTTGAAATATTTAAGAGAATAAAATTGGATACTAAAATCAGGAGGAAAAAAGGAGAAAAGAGGAAGAGAAAGTTTAGAAGATACGATAACAGCAAGTCAAACTGTTGGAGATTTAATTCCCAAAAAGAGTTTGCAGTCTTTTCCATCAAGATCCATTTCCATCCTGGCCACTCTTAACTTTCTCTGGGTACTGTGCTGCAACAGGAAATGATAAGTTCATAATGGTAATTGGTGTTTAAGCCAAGGTTTTATTCCATACCATCACAGGAGGACCACTTCCACAGAGAAGCTTCTGAAATGAGCCACTGAAATATAATCTTAAATATTGGCAACTTGAGGTTTTGTAACATCACACATTATATGCTTTATTAGAATTTTTATAAATTAATGCATGCCATTTGCTCCCAACCAAGAAAACCACTGGATTTGTCTGGTGTTCTGGTTGCCTGGAGTATTTCACAGTTTACTAACAAAACTTCTGTAAGCACCAGTTTTTGGAAACCAATAGAAATATGATTTTGCTTCTAAAATTGTGATAAGAATCTAACTGACTTATATAAGAAATGTCCAGGCAGCTGAAATTTTTGGATCTGTTTTCTAGGCTAGGAAAGAACAAGGACTTTTTTTTTTTTTTTAACCTCTTCTTTGGTCTCCAAAAAGTTGCTGGTAACAGACTTTATATATTGCATGAAGACCAACAGTGATCCTTTAGTTTATTGTTTTCAGGTAATTCAAACTTGTGGGTCTTTCTCCTCACCACTCCAGCATCAAAGTGAATGATTGCAAAGTCATAGATTTTTATTTTCCATAAGGGAAAAGAAAAGGCTGCCATACCACAAACGGAATAGCTTACCCAGAAATTTGTTGTCTCAGAGTTCTAGAGGCTACAAATCCGAGATCCAACCAAGATTCAACCAAATGGTGTCAGCAGGAGTGGTTCCTTCCGAGGGCCATGTGAAAGAATCCATTCCATGACTCTTTCTTACCCTCCGGTGCTGCTTGTCTAGCAATCTCTGGTGTTCCTCAATTTGTAGAAATACTACCTCAATCTCCATCTTCATGTTCCATTACATTCTCCCTATGTGCCTGTCTCTGTCCAAATTTCTGTTGTTTCAGTCACCCAGTTTGTGGTACTTCTTTTTTTTTTTTTTTTAGTTGGAGTTTCACTCTTGCTGCGGAGGCTGGAATGCAGTGGTGTGATCTCAGCTCACTATAACCTCCACCTCCTGGGTTCAAGTGATTCTTCTGCGTCAGCCTCCCGAGTAGCTGGGATTACAAGTGTCCGCCACCATGCCTGGCTAATTTTTGTGTTTTTAGTAGAGATGGGTTTCACCATGTTGGCCAGGCTGGCCTCGAACTCCTGGACCTCAGGTGATCCACCTGCCTCGGCCTCCCATAGTGCTGGGATTACAGCACTTTGGGCATGAGCCACCATGCCCAGTGTGGTACTTACTGCAGCATTAGCAAACTAATACATATACCATATATATAGGTGTATGGTATATATACATATATGATAATTGTGTACCATATATAGGTTATATGATCTCTGTTTATCAGAATGAGTTATGCCAAAAAGGTCAAGTATTTGATTTTTTTGCAAGTCTATCAGAACCCGTATGATTTCATATATATTGACAGAAGACTTAAATATACACAACAGATATGTACACTTGGGCATGAAGAGTGGGTTCTTAGGAGGCCGCAGAACAAAGGGCCAGTGTGTGGTTATTAAGAACAGGGTCTGCACTTTGGGAGGCTGAGGTGGGCAGATCGCTTGGGCTCAGGAGTGCAACTAGCTTAGGCAACATGGCAAAACACTGCCTCTACAAAAAAAAAAAAAAAATTAGCTAGGCATGGTGACATGCACCTGTGGTCCCGGCTACTCGCAGGCTGAGATGGGAGAATCACTTAAGCCCAGGAGTTTGAGGCTACAGTGACCCGTGATCGCACCACTGCACATCAGCCTGGGAAACAGAGTGAGACCCTGTCTCAGAAAAAAAGAACAGGATCCCTTGCTCATTTCCATCACATC